>NW_028135515.1:0-196966 GCF_964662115.1 Mustela nivalis
GTCTGTAGATTGTGCTTGCCATATCCTCACCCAGAAACCTAGGCCTAGCTTGGGTTCTCAGACTCCGTCCTCAGACTACTGGCCCACAAGCCCTCCAGTTGGGCAATCCAGAACTACAATGCCGCACTCTGCCTGCCCTACAGAAGTAAAACATTGCCCTCAGGGCTACCGCGAAACCGAAAATGAGGATCAACCTGCACGCCATTCGGCTGTACCCCAAACATATAGGCTGACCTGGGCACTATTTCCCCTTCTGACCCAGCCTGAGCCTGGACCTCCTGGTCCCACCCAGACAGCTGGCCACACACTGAGCACATCGGACCCGCCATGGCCTTAGGTCGTCATCTCTTCCCAACTGCGGTTTTCAGGCTCCAGAACCTAGACCTTATGTCCAACCATTGCCCAGGGTTGAAAATGATGCAGAAATCAGAACTCTTTCCCCATGGCAAGAAACCTTGTGGTTGGCATGTTGTCCAACGTTCAGTGTAGTTGAAACAAGCGTGGCCCATGAGGCCCAGCCCATGCTTGCGGGCCACATTGGTCACAAACACACATTGTGACCCTCAGCCTGATCCCAGTCCTCAGGTAAGGCCTCTCTGGGCCTATATGAAGAGACAGCATATTGGGCTTGCCATGCCCCTAGGCCCCAATTTTTAACCATAGTTCGGGTTGTCCCTTCACTCTTCCCCAGGGCTCTGCTTTGGAATTCCTCTTTTGGTGGGAAACCTGAGGTAACAAACCTGAAAGGAGTCCTCCCATCCCACAGATTGACGAAAAACAATTGGGATCAGGCCAAATCCACAGAGAGGAAGATTCGTCCATGGCCCATGAGACCTCCCCAACATTCCACGGCCATCGCTGAAACAAAATCCAGACACAAAAGCCTGAGCAAGCGCCTCAGACTCGCTCATTCTTCCTATCCTGAAGAGTTATTCTCATGGTTTGTAGATCGGGCGTGCCATACCTACGTGCCCACACTTAAGCTGAGTTTGTGTTTTCAGTCTTCTGTCCTCAAAGTCCTGGGCCACACTCCCTACAGGCTGTGGCCCCTGGAGCCGCACATTAGGACTGCCCCCACCCAATCCATGGGAATTCTGCCCATTCCATTGTCAAAAATCGTACAAATTAGGAGAACCCTTCAAAGTCCCTGAGGCCATCCCAATAGTGTAGGTCGCCCGGGACAAAAAAGGGCGGTTGATACCGGCTGAGCATCTACCTCCACTCATCTACCTCCACTCATACCAAGAAGATTGAACCAGACAGGACCCGAGGCCATTATCGGATCCATTGCTTTGGTTTACAGGCATGTCTCCTCAAAAGCCTGCATTCCAATACCAGCAGAGGTGATTTCCTGAGGCACCCATCAGAACAAATCTCGTCTCCACAAGGAAACTTGTGCATGGGAGCTATGCCAAAGCTTAGGAGAATACTTCAGGGTCCCGGTGCCACCTCCCCATTCCAAGGCCCTCATGGACACAAAAAAACGTTAGGACCCATCCTCTGGAAAGTGCATTTCAACTCAGCCACCCCGGTTGCTCCCGCAGATCCATTAGATCTAAACTGTCTTATAGCTAGGAGACAATTGGAAGGCGAGGCGGACTTCCCAGGCATCCATCCTGTAACGGTGCTCTGGAGTCATTCCATAAGGGATGAACTGGAGCTGTCCAACAGGTCTCAATTGTCCCGCAGAAGGAATCCTTGAAGGGGGCATCCCACATCTCCCAACGTGGAAAACCTCCATGGTCTCGGGATTCCGCTCCCTTCATGAAGGGGCCGTCATGCACAGAAACTCCAACCTGAGCCAACGTCAGATCCTCGCCTTGAATTCAGATGCATGAGATATTGGTTCAGATCTGCAGGGGGTACCTGCCGTGCCCTCACCCTGAATCCGAAGTCTAGCTTGTGTTCTCAGACTTCCGTCCTCACTCTCCTGGCCCCGAAGCCCTCAAGTTTGGCAATTCCGGACCGACAATGAAGCACTCTGCCTGCCCTCTAGAAAAAATATATTGCCTAATGAGCAACCCAGGCAGCTTAAATGAGGATATACCTACACGGCACTCGAATGTACCCAAATTATATAGTCTAACCTGGGCACTAATTCACTGTCTGACACAACCTGAGCCCGGACCTGCTGACGTACACCCAGACAACTGACCACACGCTGAGCACATCAGACCCGCCATGGCCTTAGGTCATCATCTCTTCCCTACCTCAGTTTTCAGGCTTCAGAACCTAGACCTTATCTCCAATCACTGCCCACGGGTGACTGTGATGCAGAAATCAGAACTCTTCCTGACCCATGGCAAGAAACCTTGTGGTTGGCATGTTGTCCAACGTTCAGTGTAGGAGAAACCAGCATTCTCCCTGAGGCCCCGCCCATTCTTGAGTGCGAGGAGAGCATAAACACGCATTGTGACCTCAGCGTGAGTCCTGTCCTCTAGTAAGTCCTCTCAGTGGCTGGACCATTAAATGTCATAATGGGCTTGACATGTCCCTAGTCCCCAATTTTTAACCAGATTTCTGGTTGTTCAGTCCCCCCACCCCAGGGCTCTACTCTGGAATGCCTCATTTGGTGGGACATCTGAGGTTGAAAAACAAAATGAAACAAATCGACAACAACAACAAAAAAACGGACTTTTTCCTTCCCCAGAATGACCCCAAACTCTTTGGACGGGACCGATCCCCCAGAGAGTAAGACTCGTCCATTTCCCATGAAGTCACCCGGCAATTTCACGACCATAAGTGACACGATATCCAGAGACAAAAACTTGAGCAAGAGCCTCACACTCGCCCTTTTTTCATATCCCGAAGTGTTCTCCTCAGGGTCTGTAGATCAGTCCTGCCATACCTATGACCCAAAACATAAGCCGAGTTTGTGTTTTCAGACAACTGTCCAAACAGCTCTGGCCTACACACCCTACAGGCTCAGGGCCCTGGAGCCAAACCTGAGGACTGTACTTGCCCTCTCCAAGGGAATTGTATGTGCCCATTCCAATGGCCACAACCCTACTAGTAGGATAACCTCCAAAGTCCCTGAGTTCATCCCAATAGTTGTGGCTTCCCAGGACAAACAGGGGCAATCTGAGCCCATCTGAGCACCTACCTGCACTCAGACCCGTAGACTGATGTCCCCAGAGGTAAAAAGGAACGAACAGGCCCCTAGGCACTAATCGGATCCATTGCTTTGGTTTCCAGGCATCTCTCCTCAGAGGCCTGGATTTCAATACCAGCATATGGCTGTTTCTTGACTCACCCATCAGAACAAATCTCATCGACACATGGGAAACATGCACGTTGGAGCTGTGTCAAAGCCTCTGTTTAGGAGAACCCTTCAGGGCCCCAGGGCCACCGCTTCATTCCAAGGTCTCCATAGACACAAAAACATATTAGGACACATCCACAGGAGAGTCCATTTCAACTCAGCCTCCTCGGTTGCCCCCCACATCCAGCAGATCTAACCTGTCTTGTTGCTTGGAGACAATTGGAATGCGAGGTGGGCTACCCAGCCATCCATCCTTAGGACCCTGCTCGGAATCGTTGGCCTGGAGCCAACCAACAGGTCTCAATTGTCCTGCAGAAGAATCTTTGCAGTTTGGAGCTTCTCACAACTCCCATCGTGGGAAAACCCCCATGTCCTCGTGATCCAACCCCCTTCAAGAAAGGGCCATCAGGGCAGAAAGTCCAACCTGAGCGATCGTCTGATCCTTGCCCTGACTTCAGATGCACGAGATCTCGATTGAGGTCTGTAGATTGTGCCTGCCATATCCTCACCCAGAAATCTAGGCCTAGCTTGGTTTCTCAGACTCCGTCCTCAGACTACTGGCCCACAAGCCATCCAGTTGGGCAATCCAGAACTACAATGCCGCACTCTGCCTGCCCTACAGAAGTAAAACATTGCCCTCAGGGCTACCCCGAAACCGCAATGAGGATCAACCTGCAAGCCATTCGGCTGTACCCCAAACATATAGGCTGACCTGGGCACTATTTCCCCTTCTGACCCAGCCTGAGCCTGGACCTCCTGGTCCCACCCAGACAGCTGGCCGCACACTGAGCACATCGGACCCGCCATGGCCTTAGGTTGTCATCTCTTCCCAACTGCGGTTTTCAGGCTCCAGAACCTAGACCTTATCTCCAACCACTGCCCAGGGTTGAAAATGATGCAGAAATCAGAACTCTTTCCCCATGGCAAGAAACCTTGTGGTTGGCATGTTGTCCAACGTTCAGTGTAGTTGAAACAAGCGTGGCCCATGAGGCCCAGCCCATGCTTGCGGGCCACATTGGTCACAAACACACATTGTGACCCTCAGCCTGAGCCCAGTCCTCAGGTAAGGCCTCTCAGGGCCTATATGAAGAGACAGCATATTGGGCTTGCCATGTCCCTAGGCCCCAATTTTTAACCATAGTTCGGGTTGTCCCTTCACTCTTCCCCAGGGCTCTGCTTTGGAATTCCTCTTTTGGTGGGACACCTGAGGTAACAAACCTGAAAGGTGTCCTACCATCCCACAGATTGACGAAAAACAATTGGGATCGGGTCAAATCCACAGAGAGGAAGATTCGTCCATGGCCCATGAGACCGCCCCAACATTCCACGGCCATCGCTGAAACAAAATCCAGACACAAAAGCCTGAGCAATCTCCTCAGACTCGCTCATTCTTCATATCCTGAAGAGTTCTTCTCAATATTTGTAGATCGGGCGTGCCATACCTACGTGCCCACACTTAAGCTGAGTTTGTGTTTTCAGTCTTCTGTCCTCAAAGTCCTGGGCCACACTCCCTCCAGGCTGGGGCCCCTGGAGCCACACATTAGGACTGCCCCCACCCAATCCATGGGAATTCTGCCCATTCCATTGTCAAAAATCGTACAAATTAGGAGAACCCTCCAAAGTCCCTGAGGCCATCCCAATAGTGTAGGTCGCCCGGGACAAAAAAGGGCGGTTGATACCGGCTGAGCATCTACCTCCACTCATCTACCTCCACTCATACCAAGAAGATTGAACCAGACAGGACCCGAGGCCATTATCGGATAAATTGCTTTGGTTTACAGGCATGTCTCCTCAAAAGCCTGCATTCCAATACCAGCAGAGGGGATTTCCTTAGGCACCCATCAGAACAAATCTCGTCTCCACAAGGAAACTTGTGCATGGGAGCTATGCCAAAGCTTAGGAGAATACTTCAGGGTCCCGGTGCCACCTCCCCATTCCAAGGCCCTCATGGACACAAACACACGTTAGGACCCATCCTCTAGAAAGTGCATTTCAACTCAGCCACCCCGGTTGCTCCCGCAGATCCATTAGATCTAAACTGTCTTGTTGCTAGGAGACAATTGGAAGGCGAGGCGGACTTCCCAGGCATCCATCCTGGAACGGTGCTCTGGAGTCATTCCATAAGGGATGAACTGGAGCTGTCCAACAGGTCTCAATTGTCCCTCAGAAGGAATCCTTGAAGGGGGCATCCCACATCTCCCAACGTGGAAAACCTCCATGGCCTCGAGATTCCGCTCCCTTCATGAAGGGGCCGTCATGCACAGAAACTCCAACCTGAGCCAACGTCGGATCCTCGCCCTGACTTCAGATGCATGAGATATTGGTTCAGATCTGCAGGGGGTACCTGCCGTGCCCTCACCCTGAATCCGAAGTCTAGCTTGTGTTCTCAGACTTCCGTCCTCACTCTCCTGGCCCCGAAGCCCTCAAGTTTGGCAATTCCGGACCGCCAATGAAGCACTCTGCCTGCCCTCTAGAAAAAATATATTGCCTAATGAGCAGCCCAGGCAGCTTAAATGAGGATATACCTACACGGCACTCGAATGTACCCAAATTATATAGTCTAACCTGGGCACTAATGCACTGTCTGACACAACCTGAGCCCGGACCTGCTGACCAACACCCAGACAGCTGACCGCACGCCGAGCACATCAGACCCGCCATGGCCTTAGGTCATCATCTCTTCCCTACCTCAGTTTTCAGGCTTCAGAACCTAGACCTTATCTCCAATCACTGCCCACGGGTGACTGTGATGCAGAAATCAGAACTCTTCCTGACCCATGGCAAGAAACCTTGTGGTTGGCATGTTGTCCAACGTTCAGTGTAGGAGAAACCAGCATTCACCCTGAGGCCCCGCCCATTCTTGCGTGCGACGAGAGCATAAACACGCATTGTGACCTCAGCGTGAGTCCTGTCCTCTAGTAAGTCCTCTCAGTGGCTGGACCATTAGATGTCATAATGGGCTTGACATGTCCCTAGTCCCCAATTTTTAACCAGATTTCTGGTTGTCCAGTCGCCCCACCCCAGGGCTCTACTCTGGAATCCCTCATTTGGTGGGACATCTGAGGTTCAAAAACAAAATGAAACAAATCGACAACAACAACAAAAAAACGGACTTCTTCCATCCCCAGAATGACCCCAAACTCTTTGGACGGGACCGAACCCCCAGAGAGTAAGACTCGTCCATTTCCCATGAAGTCACCCGGCAATTTCACGACCATGAGTGACACGATATCCAGAGACAAAAACTTGAGCAAGAGCCTCACACTCGCCCTTTTTTCATATCCCGAAGTGTTCTCCTCATGGTCTGTAGATCAGTCCTGCCATACCTATGACCCAAAACATAAGCCGAGTTTGTGTTTTCAGACAACTGTCCAAACAGCTCTGGCCTACACACCCTACAGGCTCAGGGCCCTGGAGCCAAACCTGAGGACTGTACTTGCCCTCTCCAAGGGAATTGTATGTGCCCATTCCAATGGCCACAACCCTACTAGTAGGATAACCTCCAAAGTCCCTGAGGCCATCCCAATAGTTGTGGCTTCCCAGGACAAACAGGGGCAATCTGAGCCCATCTGAGCACCAACCTGCACTCAGACCCGTAGACTGATGTCCCCAGAGGTAAAAAGGAACGAACAGGCCCCTAGGCACTAATCGGATCCATTGCTTTGGTTTCCAGGCATCTCTCCTCAGAGGCCTGGTTTTCAATACCAGCATATGGCTGTTTCTTGACTCACCCATCAGAACAAATCTCATCTACACATGGGAAACATGCACGTTGGAGCTGTGTCAAAGCCTCTGTTTAGGAGAACCCTTCAGGGCCCCAGGGCCACCGCTTCATTCCAAGGTCTCCATAGACACAAAAACATATTAGGACACATCCACAGGCGAGTCCATTTCAACTCAGCCTCCTCGGTTGCCCCCCACATCCAGCAGATCTAACCTGTCTTGTTGCTTGGAGACCATTGGAATGCGAGGTGGGCTACCCAGCCATCCATCCTTAGAACCCTGCTCGGAATCGTTGGCCTGGAGCCAACCAACAGGTCTCAATTGTCCTGCAGAAGAATCTTTGCAGTTTGGAGCTTCTCACAACTCCCATCGTGGGAAAACCCCCATGTCCTCGTGATCCAACCCCCTTCAAGAATGGGCCATCAGGGCAGAAAGTCCAACCTGAGCGATCGTCTGATCCTTGCCCTGACTTCAGATGCATGAGATCTAGATTGAGGTCTGTAGATTGTGCCTGCCATATCCTCACCCAGAAACCTAGGCCTAGCTTGGGTTCTCAGACTCCGTCCTCAGACTACTGGCCCACAAGCCCTCCAGTTGGGCAATCCAGAACTACAATGCCGCACTCTGCCTGCCCTACAGACGTAAAACATTGCCCTCAGGGCTACCCCGAAACCGCAAATGAGGATCAACCTGCACGCCATTCGGCTGTACCCCAAACATATAGGCTGACCTGGGCACTATTTCCCCTTCTGACCCAGCCTGAGCCTGGACCTCCTGGTCCCACCCAGACAGCTGGCCGCACACTGAGCACATCGGACCCGCCATGGCCTTAGGTCGTCATCTCTTCCCAACTGCGGTTTTCAGGCTCCAGAACCTAGACCTTATCTCCAACCACTGCCCAGGGTTGAAAATGATGCAGAAATCAGAACTCTTTCCCCATGGCAAGAAACCTTGTGGTTGGCATGTTGTCCAACGTTCAGTGTAGTTGAAACAAGCGTGGCCCATGAGGCCCAGCCCATGCTTGCGGCCACATTGGTCACAAACACACATTGTGACCCTCAGCCTGAAGCCCAGTCCTCAGGTAAGGCCTCTCAGGGCCTATATGAAGAGACAGCATATTGGGCTTGCCATGCCCCTAGGCCCCAATTTTTAACCATAGCTCGGGTTGTCCCTTCACTCTTCCCCAGGGCTCTGCTTTGGAATTCCTCTTTTGGTGGGACACCTGAGGTAACAAACCTGAAAGGAGTCCTCCCATCCCACAGATTGACGAAAAACAATTGGGATCGGGCCAAATCCACAGAGAGGAAGATTCGTCCATGGCCCATGAGACCTCCCCAACATTCCACGGCCATCGCTGAAACAAAAGTCAGAGACAAAAGCCTGACCAAGCGCCTCAGACTCGCTCATTCTTCATATCCTGAAGAGTTCTTCTCATGGTTTGTAGATCGGGCGTGCCATACCTACGTCCCCAAACATAAGCTGAGTTTGTGTTTTCAGTCTTCTGTCCTCAAAGTCCTGGGCCACACTCCCTCCAGGCTGGGGCCCCTGGAACCACACATTAGGACTGCCCCCACCCAATCCATGGGAATTCTGCCCATTCCATTGTCAAAAATCGTACAAATTAGGAGAACCCTCCAAAGTCCCTGAGGCCATCCCAATAGTGTAGGTGCCCGGGACAAAAAAGGGCGGTTGATACCGGCTGAGCATCTACCTCCACTCATCTACCTCCACTCATACCAAGAAGATTGAACCAGACAGGACCCGAGGCCATTATCGGATCCATTGCTTTGGTTTACAGGCATGTCTCCTCAAAAGCCTGGATTCCAATACCAGCAGAGGGGATTTCCTGAGGCACCCATCAGAACAAATCTCGTCTCCACAAGGAAACTTGTGCATGGGAGCTATGCCAAAGCTTAGGAGAATACTTCAGGGTCCCGGTGCCACCTCCCCCTTCCAAGGCCCTCATGGACACAAACACACGTTAGGACCCATCCTCTGGAAAGTGCATTTCAACTCAGCCACCCCGGTTGCTCCCGCAGATCCATTAGATCTAAACTGTCTTGTTGCTAGGAGACAATTGGAAGGCGAGGCCGACTTCCCAGGCATCCATCCTGGAACGGTGCTCTGGAGTCATTCCATAAGGGATGAACTGGAGCTGTCCAACAGGTCTCAATTGTCCCGCAGAAGGAATCCTTGAAGGGGGCATCCCACATCTCCCAACGTGGAAAACCTCCATGGCCTCGAGATTCCGCTCCCTTCATGAAGGGGCCGTCATGCACAGAAACTCCAACCTGAGCCAACGTCGGATCCTCGCCCTGACTTCAGATGCATGAGATATTGGTTCAGATCTGCAGGGGGTACCTGCCGTGCCCTCACCCTGAATCCGAAGTCTAGCTTGTGTTCTCAGACTTCCGTCCTCACTCTCCTGGCCCCGAAGCCCTCAAGTTTGGCAATTCCGGACCGACAATGAAGCACTCTGCCTGCCCTCTAGAAAAAATATATTGCCTAATGAGCAGCCCAGGCAGCTTAAATGAGGATAAACCTACACGGCACTCGAATGTACCCAAATTATATAGTCTAACCTGGGCACTAATGCACTGTCTGACACAACCTGAGCCCGGACCTGCTGACCAACACCCAGACAGCTGACCGCACGCTGAGCACATCAGACCCGCCATGGCCTTAGGTCATCATCTCTTCCCTACCTCAGTTTTCAGGCTTCAGAACCTAGACCTTATCTCCAATCACTGCCCACGGGTGACTGTGATGCAGAAATCAGAACTCTTCCTGACCCATGGCAAGAAACCTTGTGGTTGGCATGTTGTCCAACGTTCAGTGTAGGAGAAACCAGCATTCACCCTGAGGCCCCGCCCATTCTTGAGTGCGACGAGAGCATAAACACGCATTGTGACCTCAGCGTGAGTCCTGTCCTCTAGTAAGTCCTCTCAGTGGCTGGACCATTAGATGTCATAATGGGCTTGACATGTCCCTAGTCCCCAATTTTTAACCAGATTTCTGGTTGTCCAGTCGCCCCACCCCAGGGCTCTACTCTGGAATCCCTCATTTGGTGGGACATCTGAGGTTGAAAAACAAAATGAAACAAATCGACAACAACAACAAAAAAAACGGACTTCTTCCATCCCCAGAATGACCCCAAACTCTTTGGACGGGACCGAACCCCCAGAGAGTAAGACTCGTCCATTTCCCATGAAGTCACCCGGCAATTTCACGACCATGAGTGACACGATATCCAGAGACAAAAACGTGAGCAAGAGCCTCACACTCGCCCTTTTTTCATATCCCGAAGTGTTCTCCTCATGGTCTGTAGATCAGTCCTGCCATACCTATGACCCAAAACATAAGCCGAGTTTGTGTTTTCAGACAACTGTCCAAACAGCTCTGGCCTACACACCCTACAGGCTCAGGGCCCTGGAGCCAAACCTGAGGACTGTACTTGCCCTCTCCAAGGGAATTGTATGTGCCCATTCCAATGGCCACAACCCTACTAGTAGGATAACCTCCAAAGTCCCTGAGGCCATCCCAATAGTTGTGGCTTCCCAGGACAAACAGGGGCAATCTGAGCCCATCTGAGCACCTACCTGCACTCAGACCCGTAGACTGATGTCCCCAGCGGTAAAAAGGAACGAACAGGCCCCTAGGCACTAATCGGATCCATTGCTTTGGTTTCCAGGCATCTCTCCTCAGAGGCCTGGATTTCAATACCAGCATATGGCTGTTTCTTGACTCGCCCATCAGAACAAATCTCATCTACACATGGGAAACATGCACGTTGGAGCTGTGTCAAAGCCTCTGTTTAGGAGAACACTTCAGGGCCCCAGGGCCACCGCTTCATTCCAAGGTCTCCATAGACACAAAAACATATTAGGACACATCCACAGGCGAGTCCATTTCAACTCAGCCTCCTCGGTTGCCCCCCCTAACCTGTCTTGTTGCTTGGAGACCATTGGAATGCGAGGTGGGCTACCCAGCCATCCATCCTTAGAACCCTGCTCGGAATCGTTGGCCTGGAGCCAACCAACTGGTCTCAATTGTCCTGCAGAAGAATCTTTGCAGTTTGGAGCTTCTCAACCCTTCAAGAATGGGCCATCAGGGCAGAAAGTCCAACCTGAGCGATCGTCTGATCCTTGCCCTGACTTCAGATGCATGAGATCTAGATTGAGGTCTGTAGATTGTGCCTGCCATATCCTCACCCAGAAACCTAGGCCTAGCTTGGGTTCTCAGACTCCGTCCTCAGACTACTGGCCCACAAGCCCTCCAGTTGGGCAATCCAGAACTACAATGCCGCACTCTGCCTGCCCTACAGACGTAAAACATTGCCCTCAGGGCTACCCCGAAACCGCAAATGAGGATCAACCTGCACGCCATTCGGCTGTACCCCAAACATATAGGCTGACCTGGGCACTATTTCCCCTTCTGACCCAGCCTGAGCCTGGACCTCCTGGTCCCACCCAGACAGCTGGCCGCACACTGAGCACATCGGACCCGCCATGGCCTTAGGTCGTCATCTCTTCCCAACTGCGGTTTTCAGGCTCCAGAACCTAGACCTTATCTCCAACCACTGCCCAGGGTTGAAAATGATGCAGAAATCAGAACTCTTTCCCCATGGCAAGAAACCTTGTGGTTGGCATGTTGTCCAACGTTCAGTGTAGTTGAAACAAACGTGGCCCATGAGGCCCAGCCCATGCTTGCGGCCACATTGGTCACAAACACACATTGTGACCCTCAGCCTGAAGCCCAGTCCTCAGGTAAGGCCTCTCAGGGCCTATATGAAGAGACAGCATATTGGGCTTGCCATGCCCCTAGGCCCCAATTTTTAACCATAGTTCGGTTTGTCCCTTCACTCTTCCCCAGGGCTCTGCTTTGGAATTCCTCTTTTGGTGGGACACCTGAGGTAACAAACCTGAAAGGAGTCCTCCCATCCCACAGATTGACGAAAAACAATTGGGATCGGGCCAAATCCACAGAGAGGAAGATTCGTCCATGGCCCATGAGACCTCCCCAACATTCCACGGCCATGCTGAAACAAAAGTCAGAGACAAAAGGCTGACCAAGCGCCTCAGACTCGCTCATTCTTCATATCCTGAAGAGTTCTTCTCATGGTTTGTAGATCGGGCGTGCCATACCTACGTCCCCAAACATAAGCTGAGTTTGTGTTTTCAGTCTTCTGTCCTCAAAGTCCTGGGCCACACTCCCTCCAGGCTGGGGCCCCTGGAGCCACACATTAGGACTGCCCCCACCCAATCCATGGGAATTCTGCCCATTCCATTGTCAAAAATCGTACAAATTATGAGAACCCTCCAAAGTCCCTGAGGCCATCCCAATAGTGTAGGTGCCCGGGACAAAAAAGGGCGGTTGATACCGGCTGAGCATCTTCCTCCACTCATCTACCTCCACTCATACCAAGAAGATTGAACCAGACAGGACCCGAGGCCATTATCGGATCCATTGCTTTGGTTTACAGGCATGTCTCCTCAAAAGCCTGCATTCCAATACCAGCAGAGGGGATTTCCTGAGGCACCCATCAGAACAAATCTCGTCTCCACAAGGAAACTTGTGCATGGGAGCTATGCCAAAGCTTAGGAGAATACTTCAGGGTCCCGGGGCCACCTCCCCATTCCAAGGCCCTCATGGACACAAACACACGTTAGGACCCATCCTCTGGAAAGTGCATTTCAACTCAGCCACCCCGGTTGCTCCCGCAGATCCATTAGATCTAAACTGTCTTGTTGCTAGGAGACAAATGGAAGGCGAGGCCGACTTCCCAGGCATCCATCCTGGAACGGTGCTCTGGAGTCATTCCATAAGGGATGAACTGGAGCTGTCCAACAGGTCTCAATTGTCCCGCAGAAGGAATCCTTGAAGGGGGCATCCCACATCTCCCAACGTGGAAAACCTCCATGGCCTCGAGATTCCGCTCCCTTCATGAAGGGGCCGTCATGCACAGAAACTCCAACCTGAGCCAACGTCGGATCCTCGCCCTGACTTCAGATGCATGAGATATTGGTTCAGATCTGCAGGGGGTACCTGCCGTGCCCTCACCGTGAATCTGAAGTCTAGCTTGTGTTCTCAGACTTCCGTCCTCACTCTCCTGGCCCCGAAGCCCTCAAGTTTGGCAATTGCGGACCGACAATGAAGCACTCTGCCTGCCCTCTAGAAAAAATATATTGCCTAATGAGCAGCCCAGGCAGCTTAAATGAGGATATACCTACACGGCACTCGAATGTACCCAAATTATATAGTCTAACCTGGGCACTAATGCACTGTCTGACACAACCTGAGCCCGGACCTGCTGACCAACACCCAGACAGCTGACCGCACGCTGAGCATATCAGACCCGCCATGGCCTTAGGTCATCATCTCTTCCCTACCTCAGTTTTCAGGCTTCAGAACCTAGACCTTATCTCCAATCACTGCCCACGGGTGACTGTGATGCAGAAATCAGAACTCTTCCTGACCCATGGCAAGAAACCTTGTGGTTGGCATGTTGTCCAACGTTCAGTGTAGGAGAAACCAGCATTCACCATGAGGCCCCGCCCATTCTTGCGTGCGACGAGAGCATAAACACGCATTGTGACCTCAGCGTGAGTCCTGTCCTCTAGTAAGTCCTCTCAGTGGCTGGACCATTAGATGTCATAATGGGCTTGACATGTCCCTAGTCCCCAATTTTTAACCAGATTTCTGGTTGTCCAGTCGCCCCACCCCAGGGCTCTACTCTGGAATCCCTCATTTGGTGGGACATCTGAGGTTGAAAAACAAAATCAAACAAATCGACAACAACAACAAAAAAACGGACTTCTTCCATCCCCAGAATGACCCCAAACTCTTTGGACGGGACCGAACCCCCAGAGAGTAAGACTCGTCCATTTCCCATGAAGTCACCCGGCAATTTCACGACCATGAGTGACACGATATCCAGAGACAAAAACTTGAGCAAGAGCCTCACACTCGCCCTTTTTTCATATCCCGAAGTGTTCTCCTCATGGTCTGTAGATCAGTCCTGCCATACCTATGACCCAAAACATAAGCCGAGTTTGTGTTTTCAGACAACTGTCCAAACAGCTCTGGCCTACACACCCTACAGGCTCAGGGCCCTGGAGCCAAACCTGAGGACTGTACTTGCCCTCTCCAAGGGAATTGTATGTGCCCATTCCAATGGCCACAACCCTACTAGTAGGATAACCTCCAAAGTCCCTGAGGCCATCCCAATAGTTGTGGCTTCCCAGGACAAACAGGGGCAATCTGAGCCCATCTGAGCACCTACCTGCACTCAGACCCGTAGACTGATGTCCCCAGAGGTAAAAAGGAACGAACAGGCCCCTAGGCACTAATCGGATCCATTGCTTTGGTTTCCAGGCATCTCTCCTCAGAGGCCTGGATTTCAATACCAGCATATGGCTGTTTCTTGACTCACCCATCAGAACAAATCTCATCTACACATGGGAAACATGCACGTTGGAGCTGTGTCAAAGCCTCTGTTTAGGAGAACCCTTCAGGGCCCCAGGGCCACCGCTTCATTCCAAGGTCTCCATAGACACAAAAACATATTAGGACACATCCACAGGAGAGTCCATTTCAACTCAGCCTCCTCGGTTGCCCCCCACATCCAGCATATCTAACCTGTCTTGTTGCTTGGAGACCATTGGAATGCGAGGTGGGCTACCCAGCCATCCATCCTTAGAACCCTGCTCGGAATCGTTGGCCTGGAGCCAACCAATAGGTCTCAATTGTCCTGCAGAAGAATCTTTGCAGTTTGGAGCTTCTCACAACTCCCATCGTGGGAAAACCCCCATGTCCTCGTGATCCAACCCCCTTCAAGAATGGGCCATCAGGGCAGAAAGTCCAACCTGAGCGATCGTCTGATCCTTGCCCTGACTTCAGATGCACGAGATCTCGATTGAGGTCTGTAGATTGTGCCTGCCATATCCTCACCCAGAAACCTAGGCCTAGCTTGGGTTCTCAGACTCCGTCCTCAGACTACTGGCCCACAAGCCCTCCAGTTGGGCAATCCAGAACTACAATGCCACACTCTGCCTGCCCTACAGAAATAAAACATGGCCCTCAGGGCTACCCCAAAACCGCAAATGAGGATCAACCTGCACGCCATTCGGCTGTACCACAAACATATAGGCTGACCTGGGCACTATTTCCCCTTCTGACCCAGCCTGAGCCTGGACCTCCTGGTCCCACCCAGACAGCTGGCCGCACACTGAGCACATCGGACCCGCCATGGCCTTAGGTCGTCATCTCTTCCCACCTGCGGTTTTCAGGCTCCAGAACCTAGACCTTATCTCCAACCACTGCCCAGGGTTGAAAATGATGCAGAAAACAGAACTCTTTCCCCATGGCAAGAAACCTTGTGGTTGGCATGTTGTCCAACGTTCAGTGTAGTTGAAACAAGTGTGGCCCATGAGGCCCAGCCCATGCTTGCGGCCACATTGGTCACAAACACACATTGTGACCCTCAGCCTGAAGCCCAGTCCTCAGGTAAGGCCTCTCAGGGCCTATATGAAGAGACAGCATATTGGGCTTGCCATGCCCCTAGGCCCCAATTTTTAACCATAGTTCGGGTTGTCCCTTCACTCTTCCCCAGGGCTCTGCTTTGGAATTCCTCTTTTGGTGGGACACCTGAGGTAACAAACCTGAAAGGAATCCTCCCATCCCAGATTGACGAAAAACAATTGGGATCGGGCCAAATCCACAGAGAGGAAGATTCGTCCATGGCCCATGAGACCTCCCCAACATTCCACGGCCATCGCTGAAACAAAAGTCAGAGACAAAAGCCTGACCAAGCGCCTCAGACTCGCTCATTCTTCATATCCTGAAGAGTTCTTCTCATGGTTTGTAGATCGGGCGTGCCATACCTACGTCCCCAAACATAAGCTGAGTTTGTGTTTTCAGTCTTCTGTCCTCAAAGTCCTGGGCCACACTCCCTCCAGGCTGGGGCCCCTGGAGCCACACATTAGGACTGCCCCCACCCAATCCATGGGAATTCTGCCCATTCCATTGTCAAAAATCGGACAAATTAGGAGAACCCTCCAAAGTCCCTGAGGCCATCCCAATAGTGTAGGTCGCCCGGGACAAAAAAGGGCGGTTGATACCGGCTGAGCATCTACCTCCACTCATCTACCTCCACTCATACCAAGAAGATTGAACCAGACAGGACCCGAGGCCATTATCGGATCCATTGCTTTGGTTTACAGGCATGTCTCCTCAAAAGCCTGCATTCCAATACCAGCAGAGGGGATTTCCTGAGGCACCCATCAGAACAAATCTCGTCTCCACAAGGAAACTTGTGCATGGGAGCTATGCCAAAGCTTAGGAGAATATTTCAGGGTCCCGGTGCCACCTCCCCATTCCAAGGCCCTCATGGACACAAACACACGTTAGGACCCATCCTCTGGAAAGTGCATTTCAACTCAGCCACCCCGGTTGCTCCCGCAGATCCATTAGATCTAAACTGTCTTGTTGCTAAGAGACAATTGGAAGGCGAGGCCGACTTCCCAGGCATCCATCCTGGAACGGTGCTCTGGAGTCATTCCATAAGGGATGAACTGGAGCTGTCCAACAGGTCTCAATTGTCCCGCAGAAGGAATCCTTGAAGGGGGCATCCCACATCTCCCAACGTGGAAAACCTCCATGGCCTCGAGATTCCGCTCCCTTCATGAAGGGGCCGTCATGCACAGAAACTCCAACCTGAGCCAACGTCGGATCCTCGCCCTGACTTCAGATGCATGAGATATTGGTTCAGATCTGCAGGGGGTACCTGCCGTGCCCTCACCGTGAATCCGAAGTCTAGCTTGTGTTCTCAGACTTCCGTCCTCACTCTCCTGGCCCTGAAGCCCTCAAGTTTGGGAATTGCGGACCGACAATGAAGCACTCTGCCTGCCCTAAGAAAAAATATATTGCCTAATGAGCAGCCCAGGCAGCTTAAATGAGGATATACCTACACGGCACTCGAATGTACCCAAATTATATAGTCTAACCTGGGCTCTAATGCACTGTCTGACACAACCTGAGCCTGGACCTGCTGACCAACACCCAGACAGCTGACCGCACGCTGAGCACATCAGACCCGCCATGGCCTTAGGTCATCATCTCTTCCCTACCTCAGTTTTCAGGCTTCAGAACCTAGACCTTATCTCCAATCACTGCCCACGGGTGACTGTGATGCAGAAATCAGAACTCTTCCTGACCCATGGCAAGAAACCTTGTGGTTGGCATGTTGTCCAACGTTCAGTGTAGGTGAAACCAGCATTCACCCTGAGGCTCCGCCCATTCTTGAGTGCGACGAGAGCATAAACACGCATTGTGACCTCAGTGTGAGTCCTGTCCTCTAGTAAGTCCTCTCAGGGGCTGGACCATTAGATGTCATAATGGGCTTGACATGTCCCTAGTCCCCAATTTTTAACCAGATTTCTGGTTGTCCAGTCGCCCCACCCCAGGGCTCTACTCTGGAATCCCTCATTTGGTGGGACATCTGAGGTTGAAAAACAAAATGAAACAAATCGAAAACAACAACAAAAAAACGGACTTCTTCCATCCCCAGAATGACCCCAAAATCTTTGGACGGGTCCGAACCCCCAGAGAGTAAGACTCGTCCATTTCCCATGAAGACACCCGGCAATTTCACGACCATGAGTGACACGATATCCAGAGACAAAAACTTGAGCAAGAGCCTCACACTCGCCCTTTTTTCATATCCCGAAGTGTTCTCCTCATGGTCTGTAGATCAGTCCTGCCATACCTATGACCCAAAACATAAGCCGAGTTTGTGTTTTCAGACAACTGTCCAAACAGCTCTGGCCTACACACCCTACAGGCTCAGGGCCCTGGAGCCAAACCTGAGGACTGTACTTGCCCTCTCCAAGGGAATTGTATGTGCCCATTCCAATGGCCACAACCCTACTAGTAGGATAAACTCCAATGTCCCTGAGGCCATCCCAATAGTTGTGGCTTCCCAGGACACACAGGGGCAATCTGAGCCCATCTGAGCACCTACCTGCACTCAGACCCGTAGACTGATGTCCCCAGAGGTAAAAAGGAACGAACAGGCCCCTAGGCACTAATCGGATCCATTGCTTTGGTTTCCAGGCATCTCTCCTCAGAGGCCTGGATTTCAATACCAGCATATGGCTGTTTCTTGACTCGCCCATCAGAACAAATCTCATCTACACATGGGAAACATGCACGTTGGAGCTGTGTCAAAGCCTCTGTTTAGGAGAACCCTTCAGGGCCCCAGGGCCACCGCTTCATTCCAAGGTCTCCATAGACACAAAAACATATTAGGACACATCCACAGGAGAGTCCATTTCAACTCAGCCTCCTCGGTTACCCCCCACATCCAGCAGATCTTACCTGTCTTGTTGCTTGGAGACAATAGGAATGTGAGGTGGGCTACACAGCCATCCATCCTTAGAACCCTGCTCGGAATCATTGGCCTGGAGCCAACCAACAGGTCTCAATTGTCCTGCAGAAGAATCTTTGCATTTTGGAGCTTCTCACAACTCCCATCGTGGGAAAACCCCCATGTCCTCGTGATCCAACCCCCTTCAAGAAAGGGCCATCAGGGCAGAAAGTCCAACCTGAGCGATCGTCTGATCCTTGCCCTGACTTCAGATGCACGAGATCTCGATTGAGGTCTGTAGATTGTGCCTGCCATATCCTCACCCAGAAACCTAGGCCTAGCTTGGGTTCTCAGACTCCGTCCTCAGACTACTGGCCCACAAGTACTCCAGTTGGGCAATCCAGAACTACAATGCCGCACTCTGCCTGCCCTACAGAAGTAAAACATAGCCCTCAGGGCTACCCCGAAACCGCAAATGAGGATCAACCTGCACGCCATTCGGCTGTACCCCAAACATATAGGCTGACCTGGGCACTATTTCCCCTTCTGACCCAGCCTGAGCCTGGACCTCCTGGTCCCACCCAGACAGCTGGCCGCACACTGAGCACATCGGACCCGCCATGGCCTTAGGTCGTCATCTCTTCCCAACTGCGGTTTTCAGGCTCCAGAACCTAGACCTTATCTCCAACCACTGCCCAGGGTTGAAAATGATGCAGAAATCAGAACTCTTTCCTTATGGCAAGAAACCTTGTGGTTGGCATGTTGTCCAACGTTCAGTGTAGTTGGAACAAGCGTGGCCCATGAGGCCCAGCCCATGCTTGCGGGCCACATTGGTCACAAACACACATTGTGACCCTCAGCCTGAGCCCAGTCCTCAGGTAAGGCTTCTCAGGGCCTATATGAAGAGACAGCATATTGGGCTTGCCATGCCCCTAGGCCCCAATTTTTAACCGTAGTTCGGGTTTTCCCTTCACTCTTCCACAGGGCTCTGCTTTGGAATTCCTCTTTTGGTGGGACACCTGAGGTAATAAACCTGAAAGGAGTCCTCCCATCCCACAGATTGACGAAAAACAATTGGGATCGGGCCAAACCACAGAGAGGAAGATTCGTCCATGGCCCATGAGACCTACCCAACATTCCACGGCCATCGCTGAAACAAAATCCAGAGATAAAAGCCTGAGCAAGCGCCTCAGACTCGCTCATTCTTCATATCCTTAAGAGTTCTACTCATGGTTTGTAGATCGGGCGTGCCATACCTACGTCCCCAAACTTAAGCTGAGTTTGTGTTTTCAGTCTTCTGTCCTCAAAGTCCTGGGCCACACTCCCTCCAGGCTGGGGCCCCTGGAGCCACACATTAGGACTGCCCCCACCCAATCCATGGGAATTCTGCCCATTCCATTGTCAAAAATCGTACAAATTAGGAGAACCCTCCAAAGATCCCGAGGCCATCCCAATAGTGTAGGTCGCCCGGGACAAAAAATGGGCGGTTGATACCGGCTGAGCATCTACCTCCACTCATCTACCTCCACTCATACCAAGGAGATTGAACCAGACAGGACCCGAGGCCATTATCGAATCCATTGCTTTGGTTTACAGGCATGTCTCCTCAAAAGCCTGGATTCCAATACCAGCAGAGGGGATTTCCTGAGGCACTCATCAGAACAAATCTCGTCTCCACAAGGAAACTTGTGCATGGTAGCTAAGCCAAAGCTTAGGAGAATACTTCAGGGTCCCGGTGCCACCTCCGCATTCCAAGGCCCTCATGGACACAAATACACGTTAGGACCCATCCTCTGGAAAGTGCATTTCAACTCAGCCACCCCGGTTGCTCCCGCAGATCCATTAGATCTAAACTGTCTTGTTGCTAGGAGACAATTGGAAGGCGAGGCGGACTTCCCAGGCATCCATCCTCGAACGGTGCTCTGGAGTCATTCCATATGGGATGTCCTGGAGCTGTCCAACAGGTCTCAATTGTCCCGCAGAAGGAATCCTTGAAGGGGGCCTCCCACATCTCCCAACGTGGAAAAACTCCATGGCCTCGAGATTCCGCTCCCTTCATGAAGGGGCCGTCATGCACAGAAACTCCAACCTGAGCCAACGTCGGATCCTCGCCCTGACTTCAGATGCATGAGATATTGGTTCAGATCTGCAGGGGGTACCTGCCGTGCCCTCACCCTGAATCCGAAGTCTAGCTTGTGTTCTCAGACTTCCGTCCTCACTCTCCTGGCCCCGAAGCCCTCAAGTTTGGCAAATCCGGACCGACAATGAAGCACTCTGCCTGCCCTCTAGAAAAAATATATTGCCTAATGAGCAGCCCAGGCAGCTTAAATGAGGATAAACCTACACGGCACTCGAATGTACCCAAATTATATAGTCTAACCTGGGCACTAATGCACTGTCTGACACAACCTGAGCCCGGACCTGCTGACCAACACCCAGACAGCTGACCGCACGCTGAGCACATCAGACCCGCCATGGCCTTAGGTCATCATCTCTTCCCTACCTCAGTTTTCAGGCTTCAGAACCTAGACCTTATCTCCAATCACTGCCCACGGGTGACTGTGATGCAGAAATCAGAACTCTTCCTGACCCATGGCAAGAAACCTTGTGGTTGGCATGTTGTCCAACGTTCAGTGTAGGAGAAACCAGCATTCACCCTGAGGCCCTGCCCATTCTTGAGTGCGACGAGAGCATAAACACGCATTGTGACCTCAGCGTGAGTCCTGTCCTCTAGTAAGTCCTCTCAGTGGCTGGACCATTAGATGTCATAATGGGCTTGACATGTCCCTAGTCCCCAATTTTTAACCAGATTTCTGGTTGTCCAGTCGCCCCACCCCAGGGCTCTACTCTGGAATCCCTCATTTGGTGGGACATCTGAGGTTGAAAAACAAAATGAAACAAATCGACAACAACAACAAAAAAACGGACTTCTTCCATCCCCAGAATTACCCCAACTCTTTGGACGGGACCGAACCCCCAGAGAGTAAGACTCGTCCATTTCCCATGATGTCACCCGGCAATTTCACGACCATGAGTGACACGATATCCAGAGACAAAAACTTGAGCAAGAGCCTCACACTCGCCCTTTTTTCATATCCCGAAGTGTTCTCCTCATGGTCTGTAGATCAGTCCTGCCATACCTATGACCCAAAACATAAGCCGAGTTTGTGTTTTCAGACAACTGTCCAAACAGCTCTGGCCTACACACCCTACAGGCTCAGGGCCCTGGAGCCAAACCTGAGGACTGTACTTGCCCTCTCCAAGGGAATTGTATGTGCCCATTCCAATGGCCACAACCCTACTAGTAGGATAACCTCCAAAGTCCCTGAGGCCATCCCAATAGTTGTGGCTTCCCAGGACAAACAGGGGCAATCTGAGCCCATCTGAGCACCTATCTGCACTCAGACCCGTAGACTGATGTCCCCAGAGGTAAAAAGGAACGAACAGGCCCCTAGGCACTAATCGGATCCATTGCTTTGGTTTCCAGGCATCTCTCCTCAGAGGCCTGGATTTCTATACCAGCATATGGCTGTTTCTTGACTCACCCATCAGAACAAATCTCATCTACACATGGGAAACATGCACGTTGGAGCTGTGTCAAAGCCTCTGTTTAGGAGAACCCTTCAGGGCCCCAGGGCCACCGCTTCATTCCAAGGTCTCCATAGACACAAAAACATATTAGGACACATCCACAGGAGAGTCCATTTCAACTCAGCCTCCTCGGTTGCCCCCCACATCCAGCATATCTAACTTGTCTTGTTGCTTGGAGACAATTGGAATGCGAGGTGGGCTACCCAGCCATCCATCCTTAGAACCCTGCTCGGAATCGTTGGCCTGGAGCCAACCAACAGGTCTCAATTGTCCTGCAGAAGAATCTTTGCAGTTTGGAGCTTCTCACAACTCCCATCGTGGGAAAACCCCCATGTCCTCTTGATCCAACCCCCTTCAAGAAAGGGCCATCAGGGCAGAAAGCCCAACCTGAGCGATCGTCTGATCCTTGCCCTGACTTCAGATGCACGAGATCTCTATTGTGGTCTGTAGATTGTGCCTGCCATATCCTCACCCAGAAACCTAGGCTTAGCTTGGGTTCTCAGACTCTGTCCTCAGACTACTGGCCCACAGGCCCTCCAGTTTGGCAATCCAGAACTACAATGCCGCAATCTGCCTGCCCTACAGAAGTAAAACATTGCCCTCAGGGCTAACCCGAATCCCCAAATGAGGATCAACCTGCACGCCATTCGGCTGTACCCCAAACATATAGGCTGACCTGGGCACTATTTCCCCTTCTGACCCAGCCTGAGCCTGGACCTCCTGGTCCCACCCAGACAGCTGGCCGCACACTGAGCACATCGGACCCGCCATGGCCTTAGGTCGTCATCTCTTCCCAACTGCGGTTTTCAGGCTCCAGAACCTAGACCTTATCTCCAACCACTGCCCAGGTTTGAAAATGATGCTGAAATCAGAACTCTTTCCCCATGGCAAGAAACCTTGTGGTTGGCATGTTGTCCAACGTTCAGTGTAGTTGAAAGAAGCGTGGCCCATGAGGCCCAGCCCATGCTTGCGGGCCACATTGGTCACAAACACACATTGTGACCCTCAGCCTGAGCCCAGTCCTCAGGTAAGGCCTCTCAGGGCCTATATGAAAGACAGCATATTGGGCTTGCCATGCCCCTAGGCCCCAATTTTTAACCATAGTTTGTGTTGTCCCTTCATTCTTCCCCAAGGCTCTGCTTTGGAATTCCTCTTTTGGTGGGACACCTGAGGTAACAAACCTGAAAGGAGTCCTCCCATCCCACAGATTGACGAAAACCAATTGGGATCGGGCCAAATCCACAGAGAGGAAGATTCGTCCCTGGCCCAAGAGACCTCCCCAACATTCCACGGCCATCGCTGAAACAAAAGTCAGAGACAAAAGCCTGAGCAAGCGCCTCAGACTCGCTCATTCTTCATATCCTGAAGAGTTCTTCTCATGGTTTGTAGATCGGGCGTGCCATACCTACGTCCCCAAACTTAAGCTGAGTTTGTGTTTTCAGTCTTCTGTCCTCAAAGTCCTGGGCCACACTCCCTCCAGGCTGGGGCCCCTGGAGCCACACATTAGGACTGCCCCCACCCAATCCATGGGAATTCTGCCCATTCCATTGTCAAAAATCGTACAAATTAGGAGAACCCTCCAAAGTCCCCGAGGCCATCCCAATAGTGTAGGTCGCCCGGGACAAAAAATGGGCGGTTGATACCGGCTGAGCATCTACCTCCACTCTTCTACCTCCACTCATACCAAGGAGATTGAACCAGACAGGAACCGAGGCCATTATCGAATCCATTGCTTTGGTTTACAGGCATGTCTCCTCAAAAGCCTGGATTCCAATACCAGCAGAGGGGATTTCCTGAGGCACTCATCAGAACAAATCTCGTCTCCACAAGGAAACTTGTGCATGGTAGCTAAGCCAAAGCTTAGGAGAATACTTCAGGGTCCCGGTGCCACCTCCCCATTCCAAGGCCCTCATGGACAAAAACACACGTTAGGACCCATCCTCTGGAAAGTGCATTTCAACTCAGCCACCCCGGTTGCTTCCGCAGATCCATTAGATCTAAACTGTCTTGTTGCTAGGAGACAATTGGAAGGCGAGGCGGACTGCCCAGGCATCCATCCTGGAACGGTGCTCTGGAGTCATTCCATATGGGATGTCCTGGATCTGTCCAACAGGTCTCAATTGTCCCGCAGAAGGAATCCTTAAAGGGGGCATCCCACATCTCCCAACGTGGAAAACCTCCATGGCCTCGAGATTCCGCTCCATTCATGAAGGGGCCGTCATGTACAGAAACTCCAACCTGAGCCAACGTCGGATCCTCGCCCTGACTTCAGATGCATGAGATATTGGTTCAGATCTGCAGGGGGTACCTGCCGTGCCCTCACCCTGAATCCGAAGTCTAGCTTGTGTTCTCAGACTTCCGTCCTCACTCTCCTGGCCCCGAAGCCCTCAAGTTTGGCAATTCCGAACCGACAATGAAGCACTCTGCCTGCCCTCTAGAAAAAATATATTGCCTAATGAGCAGCCCAGGCAGCTTAAATGAGGATAAACCTACACGGCACTCGAATGTACCCAAATTATATAGTCTAACCTGGGCACTAATGCACTGTCTGACACAACCTGAGCCCGGACCTGCTGACCATCACCCAGACAGCTGACCGCACGCTGAGCACATCAGACCCGCCATGGCCTTAGGTCATCATCTCTAACCTACCTCAGTTTTCAGGCTTCAGAACCTAGACCTTATCTCCAATCACTGCCCACGGGTGACTGTGATGCAGAAATCAGAACTCTTCCTGACCCATGGCAAGAAACCTTGTGGTTGGCATGTTGTCCAACGTTCAGTGTAGGAGAAACCAGCATTCACCCTGAGGCCCCGCCCATTCTTGAGTGCGACGAGAGCATAAACACGCATTGTGACCTCAGCGTGAGTCCTGTCCTCTAGGAAGTCCTCTCAGTGGCTGGACCATTAGATGTCATAATGGGCTTGACATGTCCCTAGTCCCCAATTTTTAACCAGATTTCTGGTTGTCCAGTCGCCCCACCCCAGGGCTCTACTCTGGAATCCCTCATTTGGTGGGACATCTGAGGTTGAAAAACAAAATGAAACAAATCGACAACAACAACAAAAAAACGGACTTCTTCCATCCCCAGGATGACCCCAAACTCTTTGGACGGGACCGAACCCCCAGAGAGTAAGACTCGTCCATTTCCCATGAAGTCACCCGGCAATTTCACGACCATGAGTGACACGATATCCAGAGACAAAAACTTGAGCAAGAGCCTCACACTCGCCCTTTTTTCATATCCCGAAGTGTTCTCCTCATGGTCTGTAGCTCAGTCCTGCCATACCTATGACCCAAAACATAAGCCGAGTTTGTGTTTTCAGACAACTGTCCAAAAAGCTCTGGCCTACACACCCTACAGGCTCAGGGCCCTGGAGCCAAACCTGAGGACTGTACTTGCCCTCTCCAAGGGAATTGTATGTGCCCATTCCAATGGCCACAGCCCTACTAGTAGGATAACATCCAAAGTCCCTGAGGCCATCCCAATAATTGTGGCTTCCCAGGACAAACAGGGGCAATCTGAGCCCATCTGAGCACCTACCTGCACTCAGACCCGTAGACTGATGTCCCCAGAGGTAAAAAGGAACGAACAGGCCCCTAGGCACTAATCGGATCCATTGCTTTGGTTTCCAGGCATCTCTCCTCAGAGGCCTGGATTTCTATACCAGCATATGGCTGTTTCTTGACTCACCCATCAGAACAAATCTCATCTACACATGGGAAACATGCACGTTGGAGCTGTGTCAAAGCCTCTGTTTAGGAGAACCCTTCAGGGCCCCAGGGCCACCGCTTCATTCCAAGGTCTCCATAGACACAAAAACATATTAGGACACATCCACAGGAGAGTCCATTTCAACTCAGCCTCCTCGGTTGCCCCCCACATCCAGCATATCTAACTTGTCTTGTTGCTTGGAGACAATTGGAATGCGAGGTGGGCTACCCAGCCATCCATCCTTAGAACCCTGCTCGGAATCGTTGGCCTGGAGCCAACCAACAGGTCTCAATTGTCCTGCAGAAGAATCTTTGCAGTTTGGAGCTTCTCACAACTCCCATCGTGGGAAAACCCCCATGTCCTCTTGATCCAACCCCCTTCAAGAAAGGGCCATCAGGGCAGAAAGCCCAACCTGAGCGATCGTCTGATCCTTGCCCTGACTTCAGATGCACGAGATCTCTATTGTGGTCTGTAGATTGTGCCTGCCATATCCTCACCCAGAAACCTAGGCTTAGCTTGGGTTCTCAGACTCTGTCCTCAGACTACTGGCCCACAGGCCCTCCAGTTTGGCAATCCAGAACTACAATGCCGCAATCTGCCTGCCCTACAGAAGTAAAACATTGCCCTCAGGGCTAACCCGAATCCCCAAATGAGGATCAACCTGCACGCCATTCGGCTGTACCCCAAACATATAGGCTGACCTGGGCACTATTTCCCCTTCTGACCCAGCCTGAGCCTGGACCTCCTGGTCCCACCCAGACAGCTGGCCGCACACTGAGCACATCGGACCCGCCATGGCCTTAGGTCGTCATCTCTTCCCAACTGCGGTTTTCAGGCTCCAGAACCTAGACCTTATCTCCAACCACTGCCCAGGTTTGAAAATGATGCTGAAATCAGAACTCTTTCCCCATGGCAAGAAACCTTGTGGTTGGCATGTTGTCCAACGTTCAGTGTAGTTGAAAGAAGCGTGGCCCATGAGGCCCAGCCCATGCTTGCGGGCCACATTGGTCACAAACACACATTGTGACCCTCAGCCTGAGCCCAGTCCTCAGGTAAGGCCTCTCAGGGCCTATATGAAAGACAGCATATTGGGCTTGCCATGCCCCTAGGCCCCAATTTTTAACCATAGTTTGTGTTGTCCCTTCATTCTTCCCCAAGGCTCTGCTTTGGAATTCCTCTTTTGGTGGGACACCTGAGGTAACAAACCTGAAAGGAGTCCTCCCATCCCACAGATTGACGAAAACCAATTGGGATCGGGCCAAATCCACAGAGAGGAAGATTCGTCCCTGGCCCAAGAGACCTCCCCAACATTCCACGGCCATCGCTGAAACAAAAGTCAGAGACAAAAGCCTGAGCAAGCGCCTCAGACTCGCTCATTCTTCATATCCTGAAGAGTTCTTCTCATGGTTTGTAGATCGGGCGTGCCATACCTACGTCCCCAAACTTAAGCTGAGTTTGTGTTTTCAGTCTTCTGTCCTCAAAGTCCTGGGCCACACTCCCTCCAGGCTGGGGCCCCTGGAGCCACACATTAGGACTGCCCCCACCCAATCCATGGGAATTCTGCCCATTCCATTGTCAAAAATCGTACAAATTAGGAGAACCCTCCAAAGTCCCCGAGGCCATCCCAATAGTGTAGGTCGCCCGGGACAAAAAATGGGCGGTTGATACCGGCTGAGCATCTACCTCCACTCTTCTACCTCCACTCATACCAAGGAGATTGAACCAGACAGGAACCGAGGCCATTATCGAATCCATTGCTTTGGTTTACAGGCATGTCTCCTCAAAAGCCTGGATTCCAATACCAGCAGAGGGGATTTCCTGAGGCACTCATCAGAACAAATCTCGTCTCCACAAGGAAACTTGTGCATGGTAGCTAAGCCAAAGCTTAGGAGAATACTTCAGGGTCCCGGTGCCACCTCCCCATTCCAAGGCCCTCATGGACAAAAACACACGTTAGGACCCATCCTCTGGAAAGTGCATTTCAACTCAGCCACCCCGGTTGCTTCCGCAGATCCATTAGATCTAAACTGTCTTGTTGCTAGGAGACAATTGGAAGGCGAGGCGGACTGCCCAGGCATCCATCCTGGAACGGTGCTCTGGAGTCATTCCATATGGGATGTCCTGGATCTGTCCAACAGGTCTCAATTGTCCCGCAGAAGGAATCCTTAAAGGGGGCATCCCACATCTCCCAACGTGGAAAACCTCCATGGCCTCGAGATTCCGCTCCATTCATGAAGGGGCCGTCATGTACAGAAACTCCAACCTGAGCCAACGTCGGATCCTCGCCCTGACTTCAGATGCATGAGATATTGGTTCAGATCTGCAGGGGGTACCTGCCGTGCCCTCACCCTGAATCCGAAGTCTAGCTTGTGTTCTCAGACTTCCGTCCTCACTCTCCTGGCCCCGAAGCCCTCAAGTTTGGCAATTCCGAACCGACAATGAAGCACTCTGCCTGCCCTCTAGAAAAAATATATTGCCTAATGAGCAGCCCAGGCAGCTTAAATGAGGATAAACCTACACGGCACTCGAATGTACCCAAATTATATAGTCTAACCTGGGCACTAATGCACTGTCTGACACAACCTGAGCCCGGACCTGCTGACCATCACCCAGACAGCTGACCGCACGCTGAGCACATCAGACCCGCCATGGCCTTAGGTCATCATCTCTAACCTACCTCAGTTTTCAGGCTTCAGAACCTAGACCTTATCTCCAATCACTGCCCACGGGTGACTGTGATGCAGAAATCAGAACTCTTCCTGACCCATGGCAAGAAACCTTGTGGTTGGCATGTTGTCCAACGTTCAGTGTAGGAGAAACCAGCATTCACCCTGAGGCCCCGCCCATTCTTGAGTGCGACGAGAGCATAAACACGCATTGTGACCTCAGCGTGAGTCCTGTCCTCTAGGAAGTCCTCTCAGTGGCTGGACCATTAGATGTCATAATGGGCTTGACATGTCCCTAGTCCCCAATTTTTAACCAGATTTCTGGTTGTCCAGTCGCCCCACCCCAGGGCTCTACTCTGGAATCCCTCATTTGGTGGGACATCTGAGGTTGTAAAACAAAATGAAACAAATCGACAACAACAACAAAAAAACGGACTTCTTCCATCCCCAGGATGACCCCAAACTCTTTGGACGGGACCGAACCCCCAGAGAGTAAGACTCGTCCATTTCCCATGAAGTCACCCGGCAATTTCACGACCATGAGTGACACGATATCCAGAGACAAAAACTTGAGCAAGAGCCTCACACTCGCCCTTTTTTCATATCCCGAAGTGTTCTCCTCATGGTCTGTAGCTCAGTCCTGCCATACCTATGACCCAAAACATAAGCCGAGTTTGTGTTTTCAGACAACTGTCCAAAAAGCTCTGGCCTACACACCCTACAGGCTCAGGGCCCTGGAGCCAAACCTGAGGACTGTACTTGCCCTCTCCAAGGGAATTGTATGTGCCCATTCCAATGGCCACAGCCCTACTAGTAGGATAACATCCAAAGTCCCTGAGGCCATCCCAATAATTGTGGCTTCCCAGGACAAACAGGGGCAATCTGAGCCCATCTGAGCACCTACCTGCACTCAGACCCGTAGACTGATGTCCCCAGAGGTAAAAAGGAACGAACAGGCCCCTAGGCACTAATCGGATCCATTGCTTTGGTTTCCAGGCATCTCTCCTCAGAGGCCTGGATTTCTATACCAGCATATGGCTGTTTCTTGACTCACCCATCAGAACAAATCTCATCTACACATGGGAAACATGCACGTTGGAGCTGTGTCAAAGCCTCTGTTTAGGAGAACCATTCAGGGCCCCAGGGCCACCGCTTCATTCCAAGGTCTCCATAGACACAAAAACATATTAGGACACATCCACAGGAGAGTCCATTTCAACTCAGCCTCCTCGGTTGCCCCCCACATCCAGCATATCTAACTTGTCTTGTTGCTTGGAGACAATTGGAATGCGAGGTGGGCTACCCAGCCATCCATCCTTAGAACCCTGCTCGGAATCGTTGGCCTGGAGCCAACCAACAGGTCTCAATTGTCCTGCAGAAGAATCTTTGCAGTTTGGAGCTTCTCACAACTCCCATCGTGGGAAAACCCCCATCCTCGTGATCCAACCCCCTTCAAGAAAGGGCCATCAGGGCAGAAAGCCCAACCTGAGCGATCGTCTGATCCTTGCCCTGACTTCAGATGCACGAGATCTCTATTGAGGTCTGTAGATTGTGCCTGCCATATCCTCACCCAGAAACCTAGGCTTAGCTTGGGTTCTCAGACTCCGTCCTCAGACTACTGGCCCACAGGCCCTCCAGTTTGGCAATCCAGAACTACAATGCCGCACTCTGCCTGCCCTACAGAAGTAAAACATTGCCCTCAGGGCTAACCCGAATCCCCAAATGAGGATCAACCTGCACGCCATTCGGCTGTACCCCAAACATATAGGCTGACCTGGGCACTATTTCCCCTTCTGACCCAGCCTGAGCCTGGACCTCCTGGTCCCACCCAGACAGCTGGCCGCACACTGAGCACATCGGACCCGCCATGGCCTTAGGTCGTCATCTCTTCCCAACTGCGGTTTTCAGGCTCCAGAACCTAGACCTTATCTCCAACCACTGCCCAGGTTTGAAAATGATGCTGAAATCAGAACTCTTTCCCCATGGCAAGAAACCTTGTGGTTGGCATGTTGTCCAACGTTCAGTGTAGTTGAAAGAAGCGTGGCCCATGAGGCCCAGCCCATGCTTGCGGGCCACATTGGTCACAAACACACATTGTGACCCTCAGCCTGAGCCCAGTCCTCAGGTAAGGCCTCTCAGGGCCTATATGAAAGACAGCATATTGGGCTTGCCATGCCCCTAGGCCCCAATTTTTAACCATAGTTTGTGTTGTCCCTTCATTCTTCCCCAAGGCTCTGCTTTGGAATTCCTCTTTTGGTGGGACACCTGAGGTAACAAACCTGAAAGGAGTCCTCCCATCCCACAGATTGACGAAAACCAATTGGGATCGGGCCAAATCCACAGAGAGGAAGATTCGTCCCTGGCCCAAGAGACCTCCCCAACATTCCACGGCCATCGCTGAAACAAAAGTCAGAGACAAAAGCCTGAGCAAGCGCCTCAGACTCGCTCATTCTTCATATCCTGAAGAGTTCTTCTCATGGTTTGTAGATCAGGCGTGCCATACCTACGTCCCCAAACTTAAGCTGAGTTTGTGTTTTCAGTCTTCTGTCCTCAAAGTCCTGGGCCACACTCCCTCCAGGCTGGGGCCCCTGGAGCCACACATTAGGACTGCCCCCACCCAATCCATGGGAATTCTGCCCATTCCATTGTCAAAAATCGTACAAATTAGGAGAACCCTCCAAAGTCCCCGAGGCCATCCCAATAGTGTAGGTCGCCCGGGACAAAAAATGGGCGGTTGATACCGGCTGAGCATCTACCTCCACTCTTCTACCTCCACTCATACCAAGGAGATTGAACCAGACAGGAACCGAGGCCATTATCGAATCCATTGCTTTGGTTTACAGGCATGTCTCGTCAAAAGCCTGGATTCCAATACCAGCAGAGGGGATTTCCTGAGGCACTCATCAGAACAAATCTCGTCTCCACAAGGAAACTTGTGCATGGTAGCTAAGCCAAAGCTTAGGAGAATACTTCAGGGTCCCGGTGCCACCTCCCCATTCCAAGGCCCTCATGGACAAAAACACACGTTAGGACCAATCCTCTGGAAAGTGCATTTCAACTCAGCCACCCCGGTTGCTTCCGCAGATCCATTAGATCTAAACTGTCTTGTTGCTAGGAGACAATTGGAAGGCGAGGCGGACTGCCCAGGCATCCATCCTGGAACGGTGCTCTGGAGTCATTCCATATGGGATGTCCTGGATCTGTCCAACAGGTCTCAATTGTCCCGCAGAAGGAATCCTTAAAGGGGGCATCCCACATCTCCCAACGTGGAAAACCTCCATGGCCTCGAGATTCCGCTCCATTCATGAAGGGGCCGTCATGTACAGAAACTCCAACCTGAGCCAACGTCGGATCCTCGCCCTGACTTCAGATGCATGAGATATTGGTTCAGATCTGCAGGGGGTACCTGCCGTGCCCTCACCCTGAATCCGAAGTCTAGCTTGTGTTCTCAGACTTCCGTCCTCACTCTCCTGGCCCCGAAGCCCTCAAGTTTGGCAATTCCGAACCGACAATGAAGCACTCTGCCTGCCCTCTAGAAAAAATATATTGCCTAATGAGCAGCCCAGGCAGCTTAAATGAGGATAAACCTACACGGCACTCGAATGTACCCAAATTATATAGTCTAACCTGGGCACTAATGCACTGTCTGACACAACCTGAGCCCGGACCTGCTGACCATCACCCAGACAGCTGACCGCACGCTGAGCACATCAGACCCGCCATGGCCTTAGGTCATCATCTCTAACCTACCTCAGTTTTCAGGCTTCAGAACCTAGACCTTATCTCCAATCACTGCCCACGGGTGACTGTGATGCAGAAATCAGAACTCTTCCTGACCCATGGCAAGAAACCTTGTGGTTGGCATGTTGTCCAACGTTCAGTGTAGGAGAAACCAGCATTCACCCTGAGGCCCCGCCCATTCTTGAGTGCGACGAGAGCATAAACACGCATTGTGACCTCAGCGTGAGTCCTGTCCTCTAGGAAGTCCTCTCAGTGGCTGGACCATTAGATGTCATAATGGGCTTGACATGTCCCTAGTCCCCAATTTTTAACCAGATTTCTGGTTGTCCAGTCGCCCCACCCCAGGGCTCTACTCTGGAATCCCTCATTTGGTGGGACATCTGAGGTTGAAAAACAAAATGAAACAAATCGACAACAACAACAAAAAAACGGACTTCTTCCATCCCCAGGATGACCCCAAACTCTTTGGACGGGACCGAACCCCCAGAGAGTAAGACTCGTCCATTTCCCATGAAGTCACCCGGCAATTTCACGACCATGAGTGACACGATATCCAGAGACAAAAACTTGAGCAAGAGCCTCACACTCGCCCTTTTTTCATATCCCGAAGTGTTCTCCTCATGGTCTGTAGCTCAGTCCTGCCATACCTATGACCCAAAACATAAGCCGAGTTTGTGTTTTCAGACAACTGTCCAAAAAGCTCTGGCCTACACACCCTACAGGCTCAGGGCCCTGGAGCCAAACCTGAGGACTGTACTTGCCCTCTCCAAGGGAATTGTATGTGCCCATTCCAATGGCCACAGCCCTACTAGTAGGATAACATCCAAAGTCCCTGAGGCCATCCCAATAATTGTGGCTTCCCAGGACAAACAGGGGCAATCTGAGCCCATCTGAGCACCTACCTGCACTCAGACCCGTAGACTGATGTCCCCAGAGGTAAAAAGGAACGAACAGGCCCCTAGGCACTAATCGGATCCATTGCTTTGGTTTCCAGGCATCTCTCCTCAGAGGCCTGGATTTCTATACCAGCATATGGCTGTTTCTTGACTCACCCATCAGAACAAATCTCATCTACACATGGGAAACATGCACGTTGGAGCTGTGTCAAAGCCTCTGTTTAGGAGAACCATTCAGGGCCCCAGGGCCACCGCTTCATTCCAAGGTCTCCATAGACACAAAAACATATTAGGACACATCCACAGGAGAGTCCATTTCAACTCAGCCTCCTCGGTTGCCCCCCACATCCAGCATATCTAACTTGTCTTGTTGCTTGGAGACAATTGGAATGCGAGGTGGGCTACCCAGCCATCCATCCTTAGAACCCTGCTCGGAATCGTTGGCCTGGAGCCAACCAACAGGTCTCAATTGTCCTGCAGAAGAATCTTTGCAGTTTGGAGCTTCTCACAACTCCCATCGTGGGAAAACCCCCATGTCCTCGTGATCCAACCCCCTTCAAGAAAGGGCCATCAGGGCAGAAAGCCCAACCTGAGCGATCGTCTGATCCTTGCCCTGACTTCAGATGCACGAGATCTCTATTGAGGTCTGTAGATTGTGCCTGCCATATCCTCACCCAGAAACCTAGGCTTAGCTTGGGTTCTCAGACTCCGTCCTCAGACTACTGGCCCACAGGCCCTCCAGTTTGGCAATCCAGAACTACAATGCCGCACTCTGCCTGCCCTACAGAAGTAAAACATTGCCCTCAGGGCTAACCCGAATCCCCAAATGAGGATCAACCTGCACGCCATTCGGCTGTACCCCAAACATATAGGCTGACCTGGGCACTATTTCCCCTTCTGACCCAGCCTGAGCCTGGACCTCCTGGTCCCACCCAGACAGCTGGCCGCACACTGAGCACATCGGACCCGCCATGGCCTTAGGTCGTCATCTCTTCCCAACTGCGGTTTTCAGGCTCCAGAACCTAGACCTTATCTCCAACCACTGCCCAGGTTTGAAAATGATGCTGAAATCAGAACTCTTTCCCCATGGCAAGAAACCTTGTGGTTGGCATGTTGTCCAACGTTCAGTGTAGTTGAAAGAAGCGTGGCCCATGAGGCCCAGCCCATGCTTGCGGGCCACATTGGTCACAAACACACATTGTGACCCTCAGCCTGAGCCCAGTCCTCAGGTAAGGCCTCTCAGGGCCTATATGAAAGACAGCATATTGGGCTTGCCATGCCCCTAGGCCCCAATTTTTAACCATAGTTTGTGTTGTCCCTTCATTCTTCCCCAAGGCTCTGCTTTGGAATTCCTCTTTTGGTGGGACACCTGAGGTAACAAACCTGAAAGGAGTCCTCCCATCCCACAGATTGACGAAAACCAATTGGGATCGGGCCAAATCCACAGAGAGGAAGATTCGTCCCTGGCCCAAGAGACCTCCCCAACATTCCACGGCCATCGCTGAAACAAAAGTCAGAGACAAAAGCCTGAGCAAGCGCCTCAGACTCGCTCATTCTTCATATCCTGAAGAGTTCTTCTCATGGTTTGTAGATCAGGCGTGCCATACCTACGTCCCCAAACTTAAGCTGAGTTTGTGTTTTCAGTCTTCTGTCCTCAAAGTCCTGGGCCACACTCCCTCCAGGCTGGGGCCCCTGGAGCCACACATTAGGACTGCCCCCACCCAATCCATGGGAATTCTGCCCATTCCATTGTCAAAAATCGTACAAATTAGGAGAACCCTCCAAAGTCCCCGAGGCCATCCCAATAGTGTAGGTCGCCCGGGACAAAAAATGGGCGGTTGATACCGGCTGAGCATCTACCTCCACTCTTCTACCTCCACTCATACCAAGGAGATTGAACCAGACAGGAACCGAGGCCATTATCGAATCCATTGCTTTGGTTTACAGGCATGTCTCGTCAAAAGCCTGGATTCCAATACCAGCAGAGGGGATTTCCTGAGGCACTCATCAGAACAAATCTCGTCTCCACAAGGAAACTTGTGCATGGTAGCTAAGCCAAAGCTTAGGAGAATACTTCAGGGTCCCGGTGCCACCTCCCCATTCCAAGGCCCTCATGGACAAAAACACACGTTAGGACCCATCCTCTGGAAAGTGCATTTCAACTCAGCCACCCCGGTTGCTTCCGCAGATCCATTAGATCTAAACTGTCTTGTTGCTAGGAGACAATTGGAAGGCGAGGCGGACTGCCCAGGCATCCATCCTGGAACGGTGCTCTGGAGTCATTCCATATGGGATGTCCTGGATCTGTCCAACAGGTCTCAATTGTCCCGCAGAAGGAATCCTTAAAGGGGGCATCCCACATCTCCCAACGTGGAAAACCTCCATGGCCTCGAGATTCCGCTCCATTCATGAAGGGGCCGTCATGTACAGAAACTCCAACCTGAGCCAACGTCGGATCCTCGCCCTGACTTCAGATGCATGAGATATTGGTTCAGATCTGCAGGGGGTACCTGCCGTGCCCTCACCCTGAATCCGAAGTCTAGCTTGTGTTCTCAGACTTCCGTCCTCACTCTCCTGGCCCCGAAGCCCTCAAGTTTGGCAATTCCGAACCGACAATGAAGCACTCTGCCTGCCCTCTAGAAAAAATATATTGCCTAATGAGCAGCCCAGGCAGCTTAAATGAGGATAAACCTACACGGCACTCGAATGTACCCAAATTATATAGTCTAACCTGGGCACTAATGCACTGTCTGACACAACCTGAGCCCGGACCTGCTGACCATCACCCAGACAGCTGACCGCACGCTGAGCACATCAGACCCGCCATGGCCTTAGGTCATCATCTCTAACCTACCTCAGTTTTCAGGCTTCAGAACCTAGACCTTATCTCCAATCACTGCCCACGGGTGACTGTGATGCAGAAATCAGAACTCTTCCTGACCCATGGCAAGAAACCTTGTGGTTGGCATGTTGTCCAACGTTCAGTGTAGGAGAAACCAGCATTCACCCTGAGGCCCCGCCCATTCTTGAGTGCGACGAGAGCATAAACACGCATTGTGACCTCAGCGTGAGTCCTGTCCTCTAGGAAGTCCTCTCAGTGGCTGGACCATTAGATGTCATAATGGGCTTGACATGTCCCTAGTCCCCAATTTTTAACCAGATTTCTGGTTGTCCAGTCGCCCCACCCCAGGGCTCTACTCTGGAATCCCTCATTTGGTGGGACATCTGAGGTTGAAAAACAAAATGAAACAAATCGACAACAACAACAAAAAAACGGACTTCTTCCATCCCCAGGATGACCCCAAACTCTTTGGACGGGACCGAACCCCCAGAGAGTAAGACTCGTCCATTTCCCATGAAGTCACCCGGCAATTTCACGACCATGAGTGACACGATATCCAGAGACAAAAACTTGAGCAAGAGCCTCACACTCGCCCTTTTTTCATATCCCGAAGTGTTCTCCTCATGGTCTGTAGCTCAGTCCTGCCATACCTATGACCCAAAACATAAGCCGAGTTTGTGTTTTCAGACAACTGTCCAAAAAGCTCTGGCCTACACACCCTACAGGCTCAGGGCCCTGGAGCCAAACCTGAGGACTGTACTTGCCCTCTCCAAGGGAATTGTATGTGCCCATTCCAATGGCCACAGCCCTACTAGTAGGATAACATCCAAAGTCCCTGAGGCCATCCCAATAATTGTGGCTTCCCAGGACAAACAGGGGCAATCTGAGCCCATCTGAGCACCTACCTGCACTCAGACCCGTAGACTGATGTCCCCAGAGGTAAAAAGGAACGAACAGGCCCCTAGGCACTAATCGGATCCATTGCTTTGGTTTCCAGGCATCTCTCCTCAGAGGCCTGGATTTCTATACCAGCATATGGCTGTTTCTTGACTCACCCATCAGAACAAATCTCATCTACACATGGGAAACATGCACGTTGGAGCTGTGTCAAAGCCTCTGTTTAGGAGAACCCTTCAGGGCCCCAGGGCCACCGCTTCATTCCAAGGTCTCCATAGACACAAAAACATATTAGGACACATCCACAGGAGAGTCCATTTCAACTCAGCCTCCTCGGTTGCCCCCCACATCCAGCATATCTAACTTGTCTTGTTGCTTGGAGACAATTGGAATGCGAGGTGGGCTACCCAGCCATCCATCCTTAGAACCCTGCTCGGAATCGTTGGCCTGGAGCCAACCAACAGGTCTCAATTGTCCTGCAGAAGAATCTTTGCAGTTTGGAGCTTCTCACAACTCCCATCGTGGGAAAACCCCCATGTCCTCTTGATCCAACCCCCTTCAAGAAAGGGCCATCAGGGCAGAAAGCCCAACCTGAGCGATCGTCTGATCCTTGCCCTGACTTCAGATGCACGAGATCTCTATTGTGGTCTGTAGATTGTGCCTGCCATATCCTCACCCAGAAACCTAGGCTTAGCTTGGGTTCTCAGACTCTGTCCTCAGACTACTGGCCCACAGGCCCTCCAGTTTGGCAATCCAGAACTACAATGCCGCAATCTGCCTGCCCTACAGAAGTAAAACATTGCCCTCAGGGCTAACCCGAATCCCCAAATGAGGATCAACCTGCACGCCATTCGGCTGTACCCCAAACATATAGGCTGACCTGGGCACTATTTCCCCTTCTGACCCAGCCTGAGCCTGGACCTCCTGGTCCCACCCAGACAGCTGGCCGCACACTGAGCACATCGGACCCGCCATGGCCTTAGGTCGTCATCTCTTCCCAACTGCGGTTTTCAGGCTCCAGAACCTAGACCTTATCTCCAACCACTGCCCAGGTTTGAAAATGATGCTGAAATCAGAACTCTTTCCCCATGGCAAGAAACCTTGTGGTTGGCATGTTGTCCAACGTTCAGTGTAGTTGAAAGAAGCGTGGCCCATGAGGCCCAGCCCATGCTTGCGGGCCACATTGGTCACAAACACACATTGTGACCCTCAGCCTGAGCCCAGTCCTCAGGTAAGGCCTCTCAGGGCCTATATGAAAGACAGCATATTGGGCTTGCCATGCCCCTAGGCCCCAATTTTTAACCATAGTTTGTGTTGTCCCTTCATTCTTCCCCAAGGCTCTGCTTTGGAATTCCTCTTTTGGTGGGACACCTGAGGTAACAAACCTGAAAGGAGTCCTCCCATCCCACAGATTGACGAAAACCAATTGGGATCGGGCCAAATCCACAGAGAGGAAGATTCGTCCCTGGCCCAAGAGACCTCCCCAACATTCCACGGCCATCGCTGAAACAAAAGTCAGAGACAAAAGCCTGAGCAAGCGCCTCAGACTCGCTCATTCTTCATATCCTGAAGAGTTCTTCTCATGGTTTGTAGATCGGGCGTGCCATACCTACGTCCCCAAACTTAAGCTGAGTTTGTGTTTTCAGTCTTCTGTCCTCAAAGTCCTGGGCCACACTCCCTCCAGGCTGGGGCCCCTGGAGCCACACATTAGGACTGCCCCCACCCAATCCATGGGAATTCTGCCCATTCCATTGTCAAAAATCGTACAAATTAGGAGAACCCTCCAAAGTCCCCGAGGCCATCCCAATAGTGTAGGTCGCCCGGGACAAAAAATGGGCGGTTGATACCGGCTGAGCATCTACCTCCACTCTTCTACCTCCACTCATACCAAGGAGATTGAACCAGACAGGAACCGAGGCCATTATCGAATCCATTGCTTTGGTTTACAGGCATGTCTCCTCAAAAGCCTGGATTCCAATACCAGCAGAGGGGATTTCCTGAGGCACTCATCAGAACAAATCTCGTCTCCACAAGGAAACTTGTGCATGGTAGCTAAGCCAAAGCTTAGGAGAATACTTCAGGGTCCCGGTGCCACCTCCCCATTCCAAGGCCCTCATGGACAAAAACACACGTTAGGACCCATCCTCTGGAAAGTGCATTTCAACTCAGCCACCCCGGTTGCTTCCGCAGATCCATTAGATCTAAACTGTCTTGTTGCTAGGAGACAATTGGAAGGCGAGGCGGACTGCCCAGGCATCCATCCTGGAACGGTGCTCTGGAGTCATTCCATATGGGATGTCCTGGATCTGTCCAACAGGTCTCAATTGTCCCGCAGAAGGAATCCTTAAAGGGGGCATCCCACATCTCCCAACGTGGAAAACCTCCATGGCCTCGAGATTCCGCTCCATTCATGAAGGGGCCGTCATGTACAGAAACTCCAACCTGAGCCAACGTCGGATCCTCGCCCTGACTTCAGATGCATGAGATATTGGTTCAGATCTGCAGGGGGTACCTGCCGTGCCCTCACCCTGAATCCGAAGTCTAGCTTGTGTTCTCAGACTTCCGTCCTCACTCTCCTGGCCCCGAAGCCCTCAAGTTTGGCAATTCCGAACCGACAATGAAGCACTCTGCCTGCCCTCTAGAAAAAATATATTGCCTAATGAGCAGCCCAGGCAGCTTAAATGAGGATAAACCTACACGGCACTCGAATGTACCCAAATTATATAGTCTAACCTGGGCACTAATGCACTGTCTGACACAACCTGAGCCCGGACCTGCTGACCATCACCCAGACAGCTGACCGCACGCTGAGCACATCAGACCCGCCATGGCCTTAGGTCATCATCTCTAACCTACCTCAGTTTTCAGGCTTCAGAACCTAGACCTTATCTCCAATCACTGCCCACGGGTGACTGTGATGCAGAAATCAGAACTCTTCCTGACCCATGGCAAGAAACCTTGTGGTTGGCATGTTGTCCAACGTTCAGTGTAGGAGAAACCAGCATTCACCCTGAGGCCCCGCCCATTCTTGAGTGCGACGAGAGCATAAACACGCATTGTGACCTCAGCGTGAGTCCTGTCCTCTAGGAAGTCCTCTCAGTGGCTGGACCATTAGATGTCATAATGGGCTTGACATGTCCCTAGTCCCCAATTTTTAACCAGATTTCTGGTTGTCCAGTCGCCCCACCCCAGGGCTCTACTCTGGAATCCCTCATTTGGTGGGACATCTGAGGTTGAAAAACAAAATGAAACAAATCGACAACAACAACAAAAAAACGGACTTCTTCCATCCCCAGGATGACCCCAAACTCTTTGGACGGGACCGAACCCCCAGAGAGTAAGACTCGTCCATTTCCCATGAAGTCACCCGGCAATTTCACGACCATGAGTGACACGATATCCAGAGACAAAAACTTGAGCAAGAGCCTCACACTCGCCCTTTTTTCATATCCCGAAGTGTTCTCCTCATGGTCTGTAGCTCAGTCCTGCCATACCTATGACCCAAAACATAAGCCGAGTTTGTGTTTTCAGACAACTGTCCAAAAAGCTCTGGCCTACACACCCTACAGGCTCAGGGCCCTGGAGCCAAACCTGAGGACTGTACTTGCCCTCTCCAAGGGAATTGTATGTGCCCATTCCAATGGCCACAGCCCTACTAGTAGGATAACATCCAAAGTCCCTGAGGCCATCCCAATAATTGTGGCTTCCCAGGACAAACAGGGGCAATCTGAGCCCATCTGAGCACCTACCTGCACTCAGACCCGTAGACTGATGTCCCCAGAGGTAAAAAGGAACGAACAGGCCCCTAGGCACTAATCGGATCCATTGCTTTGGTTTCCAGGCATCTCTCCTCAGAGGCCTGGATTTCTATACCAGCATATGGCTGTTTCTTGACTCACCCATCAGAACAAATCTCATCTACACATGGGAAACATGCACGTTGGAGCTGTGTCAAAGCCTCTGTTTAGGAGAACCCTTCAGGGCCCCAGGGCCACCGCTTCATTCCAAGGTCTCCATAGACACAAAAACATATTAGGACACATCCACAGGAGAGTCCATTTCAACTCAGCCTCCTCGGTTGCCCCCCACATCCAGCATATCTAACTTGTCTTGTTGCTTGGAGACAATTGGAATGCGAGGTGGGCTACCCAGCCATCCATCCTTAGAACCCTGCTCGGAATCGTTGGCCTGGAGCCAACCAACAGGTCTCAATTGTCCTGCAGAAGAATCTTTGCAGTTTGGAGCTTCTCACAACTCCCATCGTGGGAAAACCCCCATGTCCTCTTGATCCAACCCCCTTCAAGAAAGGGCCATCAGGGCAGAAAGCCCAACCTGAGCGATCGTCTGATCCTTGCCCTGACTTCAGATGCACGAGATCTCTATTGAGGTCTGTAGATTGTGCCTGCCATATCCTCACCCAGAAACCTAGGCTTAGCTTGGGTTCTCAGACTCCGTCCTCAGACTACTGGCCCACAGGCCCTCCAGTTTGGCAATCCAGAACTACAATGCCGCAATCTGCCTGCCCTACAGAAGTAAAACATTGCCCTCAGGGCTAACCCGAATCCCCAAATGAGGATCAACCTGCACGCCATTCGGCTGTACCCCAAACATATAGGCTGACCTGGGCACTATTTCCCCTTCTGACCCAGCCTGAGCCTGGACCTCCTGGTCCCACCCAGACAGCTGGCCGCACACTGAGCACATCGGACCCGCCATGGCCTTAGGTCGTCATCTCTTCCCAACTGCGGTTTTCAGGCTCCAGAACCTAGACCTTATCTCCAACCACTGCCCAGGTTTGAAAATGATGCTGAAATCAGAACTCTTTCCCCATGGCAAGAAACCTTGTGGTTGGCATGTTGTCCAACGTTCAGTGTAGTTGAAAGAAGCGTGGCCCATGAGGCCCAGCCCATGCTTGCGGGCCACATTGGTCACAAACACACATTGTGACCCTCAGCCTGAGCCCAGTCCTCAGGTAAGGCCTCTCAGGGCCTATATGAAAGACAGCATATTGGGCTTGCCATGCCCCTAGGCCCCAATTTTTAACCATAGTTTGTGTTGTCCCTTCATTCTTCCCCAAGGCTCTGCTTTGGAATTCCTCTTTTGGTGGGACACCTGAGGTAACAAACCTGAAAGGAGTCCTCCCATCCCACAGATTGACGAAAACCAATTGGGATCGGGCCAAATCCACAGAGAGGAAGATTCGTCCCTGGCCCAAGAGACCTCCCCAACATTCCACGGCCATCGCTGAAACAAAAGTCAGAGACAAAAGCCTGAGCAAGCGCCTCAGACTCGCTCATTCTTCATATCCTGAAGAGTTCTTCTCATGGTTTGTAGATCGGGCGTGCCATACCTACGTCCCCAAACTTAAGCTGAGTTTGTGTTTTCAGTCTTCTGTCCTCAAAGTCCTGGGCCACACTCCCTCCAGGCTGGGGCCCCTGGAGCCACACATTAGGACTGCCCCCACCCAATCCATGGGAATTCTGCCCATTCCATTGTCAAAAATCGTACAAATTAGGAGAACCCTCCAAAGTCCCCGAGGCCATCCCAATAGTGTAGGTCGCCCGGGACAAAAAATGGGCGGTTGATACCGGCTGAGCATCTACCTCCACTCTTCTACCTCCACTCATACCAAGGAGATTGAACCAGACAGGAACCGAGGCCATTATCGAATCCATTGCTTTGGTTTACAGGCATGTCTCCTCAAAAGCCTGGATTCCAATACCAGCAGAGGGGATTTCCTGAGGCACTCATCAGAACAAATCTCGTCTCCACAAGGAAACTTGTGCATGGTAGCTAAGCCAAAGCTTAGGAGAATACTTCAGGGTCCCGGTGCCACCTCCCCATTCCAAGGCCCTCATGGACAAAAACACACGTTAGGACCCATCCTCTGGAAAGTGCATTTCAACTCAGCCACCCCGGTTGCTTCCGCAGATCCATTAGATCTAAACTGTCTTGTTGCTAGGAGACAATTGGAAGGCGAGGCGGACTGCCCAGGCATCCATCCTGGAACGGTGCTCTGGAGTCATTCCATATGGGATGTCCTGGATCTGTCCAACAGGTCTCAATTGTCCCGCAGAAGGAATCCTTAAAGGGGGCATCCCACATCTCCCAACGTGGAAAACCTCCATGGCCTCGAGATTCCGCTCCATTCATGAAGGGGCCGTCATGTACAGAAACTCCAACCTGAGCCAACGTCGGATCCTCGCCCTGACTTCAGATGCATGAGATATTGGTTCAGATCTGCAGGGGGTACCTGCCGTGCCCTCACCCTGAATCCGAAGTCTAGCTTGTGTTCTCAGACTTCCGTCCTCACTCTCCTGGCCCCGAAGCCCTCAAGTTTGGCAATTCCGAACCGACAATGAAGCACTCTGCCTGCCCTCTAGAAAAAATATATTGCCTAATGAGCAGCCCAGGCAGCTTAAATGAGGATAAACCTACACGGCACTCGAATGTACCCAAATTATATAGTCTAACCTGGGCACTAATGCACTGTCTGACACAACCTGAGCCCGGACCTGCTGACCATCACCCAGACAGCTGACCGCACGCTGAGCACATCAGACCCGCCATGGCCTTAGGTCATCATCTCTAACCTACCTCAGTTTTCAGGCTTCAGAACCTAGACCTTATCTCCAATCACTGCCCACGGGTGACTGTGATGCAGAAATCAGAACTCTTCCTGACCCATGGCAAGAAACCTTGTGGTTGGCATGTTGTCCAACGTTCAGTGTAGGAGAAACCAGCATTCACCCTGAGGCCCCGCCCATTCTTGAGTGCGACGAGAGCATAAACACGCATTGTGACCTCAGCGTGAGTCCTGTCCTCTAGGAAGTCCTCTCAGTGGCTGGACCATTAGATGTCATAATGGGCTTGACATGTCCCTAGTCCCCAATTTTTAACCAGATTTCTGGTTGTCCAGTCGCCCCACCCCAGGGCTCTACTCTGGAATCCCTCATTTGGTGGGACATCTGAGGTTGAAAAACAAAATGAAACAAATCGACAACAACAACAAAAAAACGGACTTCTTCCATCCCCAGGATGACCCCAAACTCTTTGGACGGGACCGAACCCCCAGAGAGTAAGACTCGTCCATTTCCCATGAAGTCACCCGGCAATTTCACGACCATGAGTGACACGATATCCAGAGACAAAAACTTGAGCAAGAGCCTCACACTCGCCCTTTTTTCATATCCCGAAGTGTTCTCCTCATGGTCTGTAGCTCAGTCCTGCCATACCTATGACCCAAAACATAAGCCGAGTTTGTGTTTTCAGACAACTGTCCAAAAAGCTCTGGCCTACACACCCTACAGGCTCAGGGCCCTGGAGCCAAACCTGAGGACTGTACTTGCCCTCTCCAAGGGAATTGTATGTGCCCATTCCAATGGCCACAGCCCTACTAGTAGGATAACATCCAAAGTCCCTGAGGCCATCCCAATAATTGTGGCTTCCCAGGACAAACAGGGGCAATCTGAGCCCATCTGAGCACCTACCTGCACTCAGACCCGTAGACTGATGTCCCCAGAGGTAAAAAGGAACGAACAGGCCCCTAGGCACTAATCGGATCCATTGCTTTGGTTTCCAGGCATCTCTCCTCAGAGGCCTGGATTTCTATACCAGCATATGGCTGTTTCTTGACTCACCCATCAGAACAAATCTCATCTACACATGGGAAACATGCACGTTGGAGCTGTGTCAAAGCCTCTGTTTAGGAGAACCCTTCAGGGCCCCAGGGCCACCGCTTCATTCCAAGGTCTCCATAGACACAAAAACATATTAGGACACATCCACAGGAGAGTCCATTTCAACTCAGCCTCCTCGGTTGCCCCCCACATCCAGCATATCTAACTTGTCTTGTTGCTTGGAGACAATTGGAATGCGAGGTGGGCTACCCAGCCATCCATCCTTAGAACCCTGCTCGGAATCGTTGGCCTGGAGCCAACCAACAGGTCTCAATTGTCCTGCAGAAGAATCTTTGCAGTTTGGAGCTTCTCACAACTCCCATCGTGGGAAAACCCCCATGTCCTCTTGATCCAACCCCCTTCAAGAAAGGGCCATCAGGGCAGAAAGCCCAACCTGAGCGATCGTCTGATCCTTGCCCTGACTTCAGATGCACGAGATCTCTATTGAGGTCTGTAGATTGTGCCTGCCATATCCTCACCCAGAAACCTAGGCTTAGCTTGGGTTCTCAGACTCTGTCCTCAGACTACTGGCCCACAGGCCCTCCAGTTTGGCAATCCAGAACTACAATGCCGCAATCTGCCTGCCCTACAGAAGTAAAACATTGCCCTCAGGGCTAACCCGAATCCCCAAATGAGGATCAACCTGCACGCCATTCGGCTGTACCCCAAACATATAGGCTGACCTGGGCACTATTTCCCCTTCTGACCCAGCCTGAGCCTGGACCTCCTGGTCCCACCCAGACAGCTGGCCGCACACTGAGCACATCGGACCCGCCATGGCCTTAGGTCGTCATCTCTTCCCAACTGCGGTTTTCAGGCTCCAGAACCTAGACCTTATCTCCAACCACTGCCCAGGTTTGAAAATGATGCTGAAATCAGAACTCTTTCCCCATGGCAAGAAACCTTGTGGTTGGCATGTTGTCCAACGTTCAGTGTAGTTGAAAGAAGCGTGGCCCATGAGGCCCAGCCCATGCTTGCGGGCCACATTGGTCACAAACACACATTGTGACCCTCAGCCTGAGCCCAGTCCTCAGGTAAGGCCTCTCAGGGCCTATATGAAAGACAGCATATTGGGCTTGCCATGCCCCTAGGCCCCAATTTTTAACCATAGTTTGTGTTGTCCCTTCATTCTTCCCCAAGGCTCTGCTTTGGAATTCCTCTTTTGGTGGGACACCTGAGGTAACAAACCTGAAAGGAGTCCTCCCATCCCACAGATTGACGAAAACCAATTGGGATCGGGCCAAATCCACAGAGAGGAAGATTCGTCCCTGGCCCAAGAGACCTCCCCAACATTCCACGGCCATCGCTGAAACAAAAGTCAGAGACAAAAGCCTGAGCAAGCGCCTCAGACTCGCTCATTCTTCATATCCTGAAGAGTTCTTCTCATGGTTTGTAGATCGGGCGTGCCATACCTACGTCCCCAAACTTAAGCTGAGTTTGTGTTTTCAGTCTTCTGTCCTCAAAGTCCTGGGCCACACTCCCTCCAGGCTGGGGCCCCTGGAGCCACACATTAGGACTGCCCCCACCCAATCCATGGGAATTCTGCCCATTCCATTGTCAAAAATCGTACAAATTAGGAGAACCCTCCAAAGTCCCCGAGGCCATCCCAATAGTGTAGGTCGCCCGGGACAAAAAATGGGCGGTTGATACCGGCTGAGCATCTACCTCCACTCTTCTACCTCCACTCATACCAAGGAGATTGAACCAGACAGGAACCGAGGCCATTATCGAATCCATTGCTTTGGTTTACAGGCATGTCTCCTCAAAAGCCTGGATTCCAATACCAGCAGAGGGGATTTCCTGAGGCACTCATCAGAACAAATCTCGTCTCCACAAGGAAACTTGTGCATGGTAGCTAAGCCAAAGCTTAGGAGAATACTTCAGGGTCCCGGTGCCACCTCCCCATTCCAAGGCCCTCATGGACAAAAACACACGTTAGGACCCATCCTCTGGAAAGTGCATTTCAACTCAGCCACCCCGGTTGCTTCCGCAGATCCATTAGATCTAAACTGTCTTGTTGCTAGGAGACAATTGGAAGGCGAGGCGGACTGCCCAGGCATCCATCCTGGAACGGTGCTCTGGAGTCATTCCATATGGGATGTCCTGGATCTGTCCAACAGGTCTCAATTGTCCCGCAGAAGGAATCCTTAAAGGGGGCATCCCACATCTCCCAACGTGGAAAACCTCCATGGCCTCGAGATTCCGCTCCATTCATGAAGGGGCCGTCATGTACAGAAACTCCAACCTGAGCCAACGTCGGATCCTCGCCCTGACTTCAGATGCATGAGATATTGGTTCAGATCTGCAGGGGGTACCTGCCGTGCCCTCACCCTGAATCCGAAGTCTAGCTTGTGTTCTCAGACTTCCGTCCTCACTCTCCTGGCCCCGAAGCCCTCAAGTTTGGCAATTCCGAACCGACAATGAAGCACTCTGCCTGCCCTCTAGAAAAAATATATTGCCTAATGAGCAGCCCAGGCAGCTTAAATGAGGATAAACCTACACGGCACTCGAATGTACCCAAATTATATAGTCTAACCTGGGCACTAATGCACTGTCTGACACAACCTGAGCCCGGACCTGCTGACCATCACCCAGACAGCTGACCGCACGCTGAGCACATCAGACCCGCCATGGCCTTAGGTCATCATCTCTAACCTACCTCAGTTTTCAGGCTTCAGAACCTAGACCTTATCTCCAATCACTGCCCACGGGTGACTGTGATGCAGAAATCAGAACTCTTCCTGACCCATGGCAAGAAACCTTGTGGTTGGCATGTTGTCCAACGTTCAGTGTAGGAGAAACCAGCATTCACCCTGAGGCCCCGCCCATTCTTGAGTGCGACGAGAGCATAAACACGCATTGTGACCTCAGCGTGAGTCCTGTCCTCTAGGAAGTCCTCTCAGTGGCTGGACCATTAGATGTCATAATGGGCTTGACATGTCCCTAGTCCCCAATTTTTAACCAGATTTCTGGTTGTCCAGTCGCCCCACCCCAGGGCTCTACTCTGGAATCCCTCATTTGGTGGGACATCTGAGGTTGAAAAACAAAATGAAACAAATCGACAACAACAACAAAAAAACGGACTTCTTCCATCCCCAGGATGACCCCAAACTCTTTGGACGGGACCGAACCCCCAGAGAGTAAGACTCGTCCATTTCCCATGAAGTCACCCGGCAATTTCACGACCATGAGTGACACGATATCCAGAGACAAAAACTTGAGCAAGAGCCTCACACTCGCCCTTTTTTCATATCCCGAAGTGTTCTCCTCATGGTCTGTAGCTCAGTCCTGCCATACCTATGACCCAAAACATAAGCCGAGTTTGTGTTTTCAGACAACTGTCCAAAAAGCTCTGGCCTACACACCCTACAGGCTCAGGGCCCTGGAGCCAAACCTGAGGACTGTACTTGCCCTCTCCAAGGGAATTGTATGTGCCCATTCCAATGGCCACAGCCCTACTAGTAGGATAACATCCAAAGTCCCTGAGGCCATCCCAATAATTGTGGCTTCCCAGGACAAACAGGGGCAATCTGAGCCCATCTGAGCACCTACCTGCACTCAGACCCGTAGACTGATGTCCCCAGAGGTAAAAAGGAACGAACAGGCCCCTAGGCACTAATCGGATCCATTGCTTTGGTTTCCAGGCATCTCTCCTCAGAGGCCTGGATTTCTATACCAGCATATGGCTGTTTCTTGACTCACCCATCAGAACAAATCTCATCTACACATGGGAAACATGCACGTTGGAGCTGTGTCAAAGCCTCTGTTTAGGAGAACCCTTCAGGGCCCCAGGGCCACCGCTTCATTCCAAGGTCTCCATAGACACAAAAACATATTAGGACACATCCACAGGAGAGTCCATTTCAACTCAGCCTCCTCGGTTGCCCCCCACATCCAGCATATCTAACTTGTCTTGTTGCTTGGAGACAATTGGAATGCGAGGTGGGCTACCCAGCCATCCATCCTTAGAACCCTGCTCGGAATCGTTGGCCTGGAGCCAACCAACAGGTCTCAATTGTCCTGCAGAAGAATCTTTGCAGTTTGGAGCTTCTCACAACTCCCATCGTGGGAAAACCCCCATGTCCTCTTGATCCAACCCCCTTCAAGAAAGGGCCATCAGGGCAGAAAGCCCAACCTGAGCGATCGTCTGATCCTTGCCCTGACTTCAGATGCACGAGATCTCTATTGTGGTCTGTAGATTGTGCCTGCCATATCCTCACCCAGAAACCTAGGCTTAGCTTGGGTTCTCAGACTCCGTCCTCAGACTACTGGCCCACAGGCCCTCCAGTTTGGCAATCCAGAACTACAATGCCGCAATCTGCCTGCCCTACAGAAGTAAAACATTGCCCTCAGGGCTAACCCGAATCCCCAAATGAGGATCAACCTGCACGCCATTCGGCTGTACCCCAAACATATAGGCTGACCTGGGCACTATTTCCCCTTCTGACCCAGCCTGAGCCTGGACCTCCTGGTCCCACCCAGACAGCTGGCCGCACACTGAGCACATCGGACCCGCCATGGCCTTAGGTCGTCATCTCTTCCCAACTGCGGTTTTCAGGCTCCAGAACCTAGACCTTATCTCCAACCACTGCCCAGGTTTGAAAATGATGCTGAAATCAGAACTCTTTCCCCATGGCAAGAAACCTTGTGGTTGGCATGTTGTCCAACGTTCAGTGTAGTTGAAAGAAGCGTGGCCCATGAGGCCCAGCCCATGCTTGCGGGCCACATTGGTCACAAACACACATTGTGACCCTCAGCCTGAGCCCAGTCCTCAGGTAAGGCCTCTCAGGGCCTATATGAAAGACAGCATATTGGGCTTGCCATGCCCCTAGGCCCCAATTTTTAACCATAGTTTGTGTTGTCCCTTCATTCTTCCCCAAGGCTCTGCTTTGGAATTCCTCTTTTGGTGGGACACCTGAGGTAACAAACCTGAAAGGAGTCCTCCCATCCCACAGATTGACGAAAACCAATTGGGATCGGGCCAAATCCACAGAGAGGAAGATTCGTCCCTGGCCCAAGAGACCTCCCCAACATTCCACGGCCATCGCTGAAACAAAAGTCAGAGACAAAAGCCTGAGCAAGCGCCTCAGACTCGCTCATTCTTCATATCCTGAAGAGTTCTTCTCATGGTTTGTAGATCGGGCGTGCCATACCTACGTCCCCAAACTTAAGCTGAGTTTGTGTTTTCAGTCTTCTGTCCTCAAAGTCCTGGGCCACACTCCCTCCAGGCTGGGGCCCCTGGAGCCACACATTAGGACTGCCCCCACCCAATCCATGGGAATTCTGCCCATTCCATTGTCAAAAATCGTACAAATTAGGAGAACCCTCCAAAGTCCCCGAGGCCATCCCAATAGTGTAGGTCGCCCGGGACAAAAAATGGGCGGTTGATACCGGCTGAGCATCTACCTCCACTCTTCTACCTCCACTCATACCAAGGAGATTGAACCAGACAGGAACCGAGGCCATTATCGAATCCATTGCTTTGGTTTACAGGCATGTCTCGTCAAAAGCCTGGATTCCAATACCAGCAGAGGGGATTTCCTGAGGCACTCATCAGAACAAATCTCGTCTCCACAAGGAAACTTGTGCATGGTAGCTAAGCCAAAGCTTAGGAGAATACTTCAGGGTCCCGGTGCCACCTCCCCATTCCAAGGCCCTCATGGACAAAAACACACGTTAGGACCCATCCTCTGGAAAGTGCATTTCAACTCAGCCACCCCGGTTGCTTCCGCAGATCCATTAGATCTAAACTGTCTTGTTGCTAGGAGACAATTGGAAGGCGAGGCGGACTGCCCAGGCATCCATCCTGGAACGGTGCTCTGGAGTCATTCCATATGGGATGTCCTGGATCTGTCCAACAGGTCTCAATTGTCCCGCAGAAGGAATCCTTAAAGGGGGCATCCCACATCTCCCAACGTGGAAAACCTCCATGGCCTCGAGATTCCGCTCCCTTCATGAAGGGGCCGTCATGTACAGAAACTCCAACCTGAGCCAACGTCGGATCCTCGCCCTGACTTCAGATGCATGAGATATTGGTTCAGATCTGCAGGGGGTACCTGCCGTGCCCTCACCCTGAATCCGAAGTCTAGCTTGTGTTCTCAGACTTCCGTCCTCACTCTCCTGGCCCCGAAGCCCTCAAGTTTGGCAATTCCGAACCGACAATGAAGCACTCTGCCTGCCCTCTAGAAAAAATATATTGCCTAATGAGCAGCCCAGGCAGCTTAAATGAGGATAAACCTACACGGCACTCGAATGTACCCAAATTATATAGTCTAACCTGGGCACTAATGCACTGTCTGACACAACCTGAGCCCGGACCTGCTGACCATCACCCAGACAGCTGACCGCACGCTGAGCACATCAGACCCGCCATGGCCTTAGGTCATCATCTCTAACCTACCTCAGTTTTCAGGCTTCAGAACCTAGACCTTATCTCCAATCACTGCCCACGGGTGACTGTGATGCAGAAATCAGAACTCTTCCTGACCCATGGCAAGAAACCTTGTGGTTGGCATGTTGTCCAACGTTCAGTGTAGGAGAAACCAGCATTCACCCTGAGGCCCCGCCCATTCTTGAGTGCGACGAGAGCATAAACACGCATTGTGACCTCAGCGTGAGTCCTGTCCTCTAGGAAGTCCTCTCAGTGGCTGGACCATTAGATGTCATAATGGGCTTGACATGTCCCTAGTCCCCAATTTTTAACCAGATTTCTGGTTGTCCAGTCGCCCCACCCCAGGGCTCTACTCTGGAATCCCTCATTTGGTGGGACATCTGAGGTTGAAAAACAAAATGAAACAAATCGACAACAACAACAAAAAAACGGACTTCTTCCATCCCCAGGATGACCCCAAACTCTTTGGACGGGACCGAACCCCCAGAGAGTAAGACTCGTCCATTTCCCATGAAGTCACCCGGCAATTTCACGACCATGAGTGACACGATATCCAGAGACAAAAACTTGAGCAAGAGCCTCACACTCGCCCTTTTTTCATATCCCGAAGTGTTCTCCTCATGGTCTGTAGCTCAGTCCTGCCATACCTATGACCCAAAACATAAGCCGAGTTTGTGTTTTCAGACAACTGTCCAAAAAGCTCTGGCCTACACACCCTACAGGCTCAGGGCCCTGGAGCCAAACCTGAGGACTGTACTTGCCCTCTCCAAGGGAATTGTATGTGCCCATTCCAATGGCCACAGCCCTACTAGTAGGATAACATCCAAAGTCCCTGAGGCCATCCCAATAATTGTGGCTTCCCAGGACAAACAGGGGCAATCTGAGCCCATCTGAGCACCTACCTGCACTCAGACCCGTAGACTGATGTCCCCAGAGGTAAAAAGGAACGAACAGGCCCCTAGGCACTAATCGGATCCATTGCTTTGGTTTCCAGGCATCTCTCCTCAGAGGCCTGGATTTCTATACCAGCATATGGCTGTTTCTTGACTCACCCATCAGAACAAATCTCATCTACACATGGGAAACATGCACGTTGGAGCTGTGTCAAAGCCTCTGTTTAGGAGAACCATTCAGGGCCCCAGGGCCACCGCTTCATTCCAAGGTCTCCATAGACACAAAAACATATTAGGACACATCCACAGGAGAGTCCATTTCAACTCAGCCTCCTCGGTTGCCCCCCACATCCAGCATATCTAACTTGTCTTGTTGCTTGGAGACAATTGGAATGCGAGGTGGGCTACCCAGCCATCCATCCTTAGAACCCTGCTCGGAATCGTTGGCCTGGAGCCAACCAACAGGTCTCAATTGTCCTGCAGAAGAATCTTTGCAGTTTGGAGCTTCTCACAACTCCCATCGTGGGAAAACCCCCATGTCCTCGTGATCCAACCCCCTTCAAGAAAGGGCCATCAGGGCAGAAAGCCCAACCTGAGCGATCGTCTGATCCTTGCCCTGACTTCAGATGCACGAGATCTCTATTGAGGTCTGTAGATTGTGCCTGCCATATCCTCACCCAGAAACCTAGGCTTAGCTTGGGTTCTCAGACTCCGTCCTCAGACTACTGGCCCACAGGCCCTCCAGTTTGGCAATCCAGAACTACAATGCCGCACTCTGCCTGCCCTACAGAAGTAAAACATTGCCCTCAGGGCTAACCCGAATCCCCAAATGAGGATCAACCTGCACGCCATTCGGCTGTACCCCAAACATATAGGCTGACCTGGGCACTATTTCCCCTTCTGACCCAGCCTGAGCCTGGACCTCCTGGTCCCACCCAGACAGCTGGCCGCACACTGAGCACATCGGACCCGCCATGGCCTTAGGTCGTCATCTCTTCCCAACTGCGGTTTTCAGGCTCCAGAACCTAGACCTTATCTCCAACCACTGCCCAGGTTTGAAAATGATGCTGAAATCAGAACTCTTTCCCCATGGCAAGAAACCTTGTGGTTGGCATGTTGTCCAACGTTCAGTGTAGTTGAAACAAGCGTGGCCCATGAGGCCCAGCTCATGCTTGCAGGCCACATTGGTCACAAACACACATTGTGACCCTCAGCCTGAGCCCAGTCCTCAGGTAAGGCCTCTTAGGACCTATATGAAGAGACAGCATATTGGGCTTGCCATGCCCCTAGGCCCCAATTTTTAACCATAGTTTGTGTTGTCCCTTCACTCTTCCCCAAGGCTCTGCTTTGGAATTCCTCTTTTGGTGGGACACCTGAGGTAACAAACCTGAAAGGAGTCCTCCCATCCCACAGATTGACGAAAACCAATTGGGATCGGGCCAAATCCACAGAGAGGAAGATTCGTCCCTGGCCCATGAGACCTCCCGAACATTCCACGGCCATCGCTGAAACAAAAGTCAGAGACAAAAGCCTGAGCAAGCGCCTCAGACTCGCTCATTCTTCATATCCTGAAGAGTTCTTCTCATGGTTTGTAGATCGGGCGTGCCATACCTACGTCCCCAAACTTAAGCTGAGTTTGTGTTTTCAGTCTTCTGTCCTCAAAGTCCTGGGCCACACTCCCTCCAGGCTGGGGCCCCTGGAGCCACACATTAGGACTGCCCCCACCCAATCCATGGGAATTCTGCCCATTCCATTGTCAAAAATCGTACAAATTAGGAGAACACTCCAAAGTCCCCGAGGCCATCCCAATAGTGTAGGTCGCCCGGGACAAAAAATGGGCGGTTGATACCGGCTGAGCATCTACCTCCACTCTTCTACCTCCACTCATACCAAAGAGATTGAACCAGACAGGACCCGAGGCCATTATCCAATCCATTGCTTTGGTTTACAGGCATGTCTCCTCAGAAGCCTGGATTCCAATACCAGCAGAGGGGATTTCCTGAGGCACTCATCAGAACAAATCTCGTCTCCACAAGGAAACTTGTGCATGGTAGCTAAGCCAAAGCTTAGGAGAATACTTCAGGGTCCCGGTGCCACCTCCCCATTCCAAGGCCCTCATGGACACAAACACACGTTAGGACCCATCCTCTGGAAAGTGCATTTCAACTCAGCCACCCCGGTTGCTCCCGCAGATCCATTAGATCTAAACTGTCTTGTTGCTAGGAGACAATTGGAAGGCGAGGCGGACTTCCCAGGCATCCATCCTCGAACGGTGCTCTGGAGTCATTCCATATGGGATGTCCTGGAGCTGTCCAACAGGTCTCAATTGTCCCGCAGAAGGAATCCTTGAAGGGGGCATCCCACATCTCCCAACGTGGAAAACCTCCATGGCCTCGAGATTCCGCTCCCTTCATGAAGGGGCCGTCATGCACAGAAACTCCAACCTGAGCCAACGTCGGATCCTCGCCCTGACTTCAGATGCATGAGATATTGGTTCAGATCTGCAGGGGGTACCTGCCGTGCCCTCACCCTGAATCCGAAGTCTAGCTTGTGTTCTCAGACTTCCGTCCTCACTCTCCTGGCCCCGAAGCCCTCAAGTTTGGCAATTCCGAACCGACAATGAAGCACTCTGCCTGCCCTCTAGAAAAAATATATTGCCTAATGAGCAGCCCAGGCAGCTTAAATGAGGATAAACCTACACCGCACTCGAATGTACCCAAATTATATAGTCTAACCTGGGCACTAATGCACTGTCTGACACAACCTGAGCCCGGACCTGCTGACCATCACCCAGACAGCTGACCGCACGCTGAGCACATCAGACCCGCCATGGCCTTAGGTCATCATCTCTAACCTACCTCAGTTTTCAGGCTTCAGAACCTAGACCTTATCTCCAATCACTGCCCACGGGTGACTGTGATGCAGAAATCAGAACTCTTCCTGACCCATGGCAAGAAACCTTGTGGTTGGCATGTTGTCCAACGTTCAGTGTAGGAGAAACCAGCATTCACCCTGAGGCCCCGCCCATTCTTGAGTGCGACGAGAGCATAAACACGCATTGTGACCTCAGCGTGAGTCCTGTCCTCTAGGAAGTCCTCTCAGTGGCTGGACCATTAGATGTCATAATGGGCTTGACATGTCCCTAGTCCCCAATTTTTAACCAGATTTCTGGTTGTCCAGTCGCCCCACCCCAGGGCTCTACTCTGGAATCCCTCATTTGGTGGGACATCTGAGGTTGAAAAACAAAATCAAACAAATCGACAACAACAACAAAAAAACGGACTTCTTCCATCCCCAGGATGACCCCAAACTCTTTGGACGGGACCGAACCCCCAGAGAGTAAGACTCGTCCATTTCCCATGAAGTCACCCGGCAATTTCACGACCATGAGTGACACGATATCCAGAGACAAAAACTTGAGCAAGAGCCTCACACTCGCCCTTTTTTCATATCCCGAAGTGTTCTCCTCATGGTCTGTAGCTCAGTCCTGCCATACCTATGACCCAAAACATAAGCCGAGTTTGTGTTTTCAGACAACTGTCCAAAAAGCTCTGGCCTACACACCCTACAGGCTCAGGGCCCTGGAGCCAAACCTGAGGACTGTACTTGCCCTCTCCAAGGGAATTGTATGTGCCCATTCCAATGGCCACAGCCCTACTAGTAGGATAAACTCTAAAGTCCCTGAGGCCATCCCAATAATTGTGGCTTCCCAGGACAAACAGGGGCAATCTGAGCCCATCTGAGCACCTACCTGCACTCAGACCCGTAGACTGATGTCCCCAGAGGTAAAAAGGAACGAACAGGCCCCTAGGCACTAATCGGATCCATTGCTTTGTTTTCCAGGCATCTCTCCTCAGAGGCCTGGATTTCAATACCAGCATATGGCTGTTTCTTGACTCACCCATCAGAACAAATCTCATCTACACATGGGAAACATGCACGTTGGAGCTGTGTCAAAGCCTCTGTTTAGGAGAACCCTTCAGGGCCCCAGGGCCACCGCTTCATTCCAAGGTCTCCATAGACACAAAAACATATTAGGACACATCCCCAGGAGAGTACATTTCAACTCAGCCTCCTCGGTTGCCCCCCACATCCAGCATATCTAACTTGTCTTGTTGCTTGGAGACAATTGGATTGCGAGGTGGGCTACCCAGCCATCCATCCTTAGAACCCTGCTCGGAATCGTGGGCCTGGAGCCAACCAACAGGTCTCAATTGTCCTGCAGAAGAATCTTTGCAGTTTGGAGCTTCTCACAACTCCCATCGTGGGAAAACCCCCATGTCCTCGTGATCCAACCCCCTTCAAGATAGGGCCATCAGGGCAGAAAGTCCAACCTGAGCGATCGTCTGATCCTTGCCCTGACTTCAGATGCACGAGATCTCTATTGAGGTCTGTAGATTGTGCCTGCCATATCCTCACCCAGAAACCTAGGCTTAGCTTGGGTTCTCAGACTCCGTCCTCAGACTACTGGCCACAGGCCCTCCAGTTTGGCAATCCAGAACTACAATGCCGCAATCTGCCTGCCATACATAAGTAAAATATTGCCCTCAGGGCTACCCCGAATTTCCAAATGAGGATCAACCTGCACGCCATTCGGCTGTACCCCAAACATATAGGCTGACCTGGGCACTATTTCCCCTTCTGACCCAGCCTGAGCCTGGACCTCCTGGTCCCACCCAGACAGCTGGCCGCACACTGAGCACATCGGACCCGCCATGGCCTTAGGTCGTCATCTCTTCCCAACTGCGGTTTTCAGGCTCCAGAACCTAGACCTTATCTCCAACCACTGCCCAGGTTTGAAAATGATGCTGAAATCAGAACTCTTTCCCCATGGCAAGAAACCTTGTGGTTGGCATGTTGTCCAACGTTCAGTGTAGTTGAAAGAAGCGTGGCCCATGAGGCCCAGCCCATGCTTGCGGGCCACATTGGTCACAAACACACATTGTGACCCTCAGCCTGAGCCCAGTCCTCAGGTAAGGCCTCTCAGGGCCTATATGAAAGACAGCATATTGGGCTTGCCATGCCCCTAGGCCCCAATTTTTAACCATAGTTTGTGTTGTCCCTTCATTCTTCCCCAAGGCTCTGCTTTGGAATTCCTCTTTTGGTGGGACACCTGAGGTAACAAACCTGAAAGGAGTCCTCCCATCCCACAGATTGACGAAAACCAATTGGGATCGGGCCAAATCCACAGAGAGGAAGATTCGTCCCTGGCCCAAGAGACCTCCCCAACATTCCACGGCCATCGCTGAAACAAAAGTCAGAGACAAAAGCCTGAGCAAGCGCCTCAGACTCGCTCATTCTTCATATCCTGAAGAGTTCTTCTCATGGTTTGTAGATCGGGCGTGCCATACCTACGTCCCCAAACTTAAGCTGAGTTTGTGTTTTCAGTCTTCTGTCCTCAAAGTCCTGGGCCACACTCCCTCCAGGCTGGGGCCCCTGGAGCCACACATTAGGACTGCCCCCACCCAATCCATGGGAATTCTGCCCATTCCATTGTCAAAAATCGTACAAATTAGGAGAACCCTCCAAAGTCCCCGAGGCCATCCCAATAGTGTAGGTCGCCCGGGACAAAAAATGGGCGGTTGATACCGGCTGAGCATCTACCTCCACTCTTCTACCTCCACTCATACCAAGGAGATTGAACCAGACAGGACCCGAGGCCATTATCGAATCCATTGCTTTGGTTTACAGGCATGTCTCCTCAAAAGCCTGGATTCCAATACCAGCAGAGGGGATTTCCTGAGGCACTCATCAGAACAAATCTCGTCTCCACAAGGAAACTTGTGCATGGTAGCTAAGCCAAAGCTTAGGAGAATACTTCAGGGTCCCGGTGCCACCTCCCCATTCCAAGGCCCTCATGGACAAAAACACACGTTAGGACCCATCCTCTGGAAAGTGCATTTCAACTCAGCCACCCCGGTTGCTTCCGCAGATCCATTAGATCTAAACTGTCTTGTTGCTAGGAGACAATTGGAAGGCGAGGCGGACTGCCCAGGCATCCATCCTGGAACGGTGCTCTGGAGTCATTCCATATGGGATGTCCTGGATCTGTCCAACAGGTCTCAATTGTCCCGCAGAAGGAATCCTTAAAGGGGGCATCCCACATCTCCCAACGTGGAAAACCTCCATGGCCTCGAGATTCCGCTCCATTCATGAAGGGGCCGTCATGTACAGAAACTCCAACCTGAGCCAACGTCGGATCCTCGCCCTGACTTCAGATGCATGAGATATTGGTTCAGATCTGCAGGGGGTACCTGCCGTGCCCTCACCCTGAATCCGAAGTCTAGCTTGTGTTCTCAGACTTCCGTCCTCACTCTCCTGGCCCCGAAGCCCTCAAGTTTGGCAATTCCGAACCGACAATGAAGCACTCTGCCTGCCCTCTAGAAAAAATATATTGCCTAATGAGCAGCCCAGGCAGCTTAAATGAGGATAAACCTACACGGCACTCGAATGTACCCAAATTATATAGTCTAACCTGGGCACTAATGCACTGTCTGACACAACCTGAGCCCGGACCTGCTGACCATCACCCAGACAGCTGACCGCACGCTGAGCACATCAGACCCGCCATGGCCTTAGGTCATCATCTCTAACCTACCTCAGTTTTCAGGCTTCAGAACCTAGACCTTATCTCCAATCACTGCCCACGGGTGACTGTGATGCAGAAATCAGAACTCTTCCTGACCCATGGCAAGAAACCTTGTGGTTGGCATGTTGTCCAACGTTCAGTGTAGGAGAAACCAGCATTCACCCTGAGGCCCCGCCCATTCTTGAGTGCGACGAGAGCATAAACACGCATTGTGACCTCAGCGTGAGTCCTGTCCTCTAGGAAGTCCTCTCAGTGGCTGGACCATTAGATGTCATAATGGGCTTGACATGTCCCTAGTCCCCAATTTTTAACCAGATTTCTGGTTGTCCAGTCGCCCCACCCCAGGGCTCTACTCTGGAATCCCTCATTTGGTGGGACATCTGAGGTTGAAAAACAAAATGAAACAAATCGACAACAACAACAAAAAAACGGACTTCTTCCATCCCCAGGATGACCCCAAACTCTTTGGACGGGACCGAACCCCCAGAGAGTAAGACTCGTCCATTTCCCATGAAGTCACCCGGCAATTTCACGACCATGAGTGACACGATATCCAGAGACAAAAACTTGAGCAAGAGCCTCACACTCGCCCTTTTTTCATATCCCGAAGTGTTCTCCTCATGGTCTGTAGCTCAGTCCTGCCATACCTATGACCCAAAACATAAGCCGAGTTTGTGTTTTCAGACAACTGTCCAAAAAGCTCTGGCCTACACACCCTACAGGCTCAGGGCCCTGGAGCCAAACCTGAGGACTGTACTTGCCCTCTCCAAGGGAATTGTATGTGCCCATTCCAATGGCCACAGCCCTACTAGTAGGATAACATCCAAAGTCCCTGAGGCCATCCCAATAATTGTGGCTTCCCAGGACAAACAGGGGCAATCTGAGCCCATCTGAGCACCTACCTGCACTCAGACCCGTAGACTGATGTCCCCAGAGGTAAAAAGGAACGAACAGGCCCCTAGGCACTAATCGGATCCATTGCTTTGGTTTCCAGGCATCTCTCCTCAGAGGCCTGGATTTCTATACCAGCATATGGCTGTTTCTTGACTCACCCATCAGAACAAATCTCATCTACACATGGGAAACATGCACGTTGGAGCTGTGTCAAAGCCTCTGTTTAGGAGAACCATTCAGGGCCCCAGGGCCACCGCTTCATTCCAAGGTCTCCATAGACACAAAAACATATTAGGACACATCCACAGGAGAGTCCATTTCAACTCAGCCTCCTCGGTTGCCCCCCACATCCAGCATATCTAACTTGTCTTGTTGCTTGGAGACAATTGGAATGCGAGGTGGGCTACCCAGCCATCCATCCTTAGAACCCTGCTCGGAATCGTTGGCCTGGAGCCAACCAACAGGTCTCAATTGTCCTGCAGAAGAATCTTTGCAGTTTGGAGCTTCTCACAACTCCCATCGTGGGAAAACCCCCATGTCCTCGTGATCCAACCCCCTTCAAGAAAGGGCCATCAGGGCAGAAAGCCCAACCTGAGCGATCGTCTGATCCTTGCCCTGACTTCAGATGCACGAGATCTCTATTGAGGTCTGTAGATTGTGCCTGCCATATCCTCACCCAGAAACCTAGGCTTAGCTTGGGTTCTCAGACTCTGTCCTCAGACTACTGGCCCACAGGCCCTCCAGTTTGGCAATCCAGAACTACAATGCCGCAATCTGCCTGCCCTACAGAAGTAAAACATTGCCCTCAGGGCTAACCCGAATCCCCAAATGAGGATCAACCTGCACGCCATTCGGCTGTACCCCAAACATATAGGCTGACCTGGGCACTATTTCCCCTTCTGACCCAGCCTGAGCCTGGACCTCCTGGTCCCACCCAGACAGCTGGCCGCACACTGAGCACATCGGACCCGCCATGGCCTTAGGTCGTCATCTCTTCCCAACTGCGGTTTTCAGGCTCCAGAACCTAGACCTTATCTCCAACCACTGCCCAGGTTTGAAAATGATGCTGAAATCAGAACTCTTTCCCCATGGCAAGAAACCTTGTGGTTGGCATGTTGTCCAACGTTCAGTGTAGTTGAAAGAAGCGTGGCCCATGAGGCCCAGCCCATGCTTGCGGGCCACATTGGTCACAAACACACATTGTGACCCTCAGCCTGAGCCCAGTCCTCAGGTAAGGCCTCTCAGGGCCTATATGAAAGACAGCATATTGGGCTTGCCATGCCCCTAGGCCCCAATTTTTACCATAGTTTGTGTTGTCCCTTCATTCTTCCCCAAGGCTCTGCTTTGGAATTCCTCTTTTGGTGGGACACCTGAGGTAACAAACCTGAAAGGAGTCCTCCCATCCCACAGATTGACGAAAACCAATTGGGATCGGGCCAAATCCACAGAGAGGAAGATTCGTCCCTGGCCCAAGAGACCTCCCCAACATTCCACGGCCATCGCTGAAACAAAAGTCAGAGACAAAAGCCTGAGCAAGCGCCTCAGACTCGCTCATTCTTCATATCCTGAAGAGTTCTTCTCATGGTTTGTAGATCGGGCGTGCCATACCTACGTCCCCAAACTTAAGCTGAGTTTGTGTTTTCAGTCTTCTGTCCTCAAAGTCCTGGGCCACACTCCCTCCAGGCTGGGGCCCCTGGAGCCACACATTAGGACTGCCCCCACCCAATCCATGGGAATTCTGCCCATTCCATTGTCAAAAATCGTACAAATTAGGAGAACCCTCCAAAGTCCCCGAGGCCATCCCAATAGTGTAGGTCGCCCGGGACAAAAAATGGGCGGTTGATACCGGCTGAGCATCTACCTCCACTCTTCTACCTCCACTCATACCAAGGAGATTGAACCAGACAGGAACCGAGGCCATTATCGAATCCATTGCTTTGGTTTACAGGCATGTCTCCTCAAAAGCCTGGATTCCAATACCAGCAGAGGGGATTTCCTGAGGCACTCATCAGAACAAATCTCGTCTCCACAAGGAAACTTGTGCATGGTAGCTAAGCCAAAGCTTAGGAGAATACTTCAGGGTCCCGGTGCCACCTCCCCATTCCAAGGCCCTCATGGACAAAAACACACGTTAGGACCCATCCTCTGGAAAGTGCATTTCAACTCAGCCACCCCGGTTGCTTCCGCAGATCCATTAGATCTAAACTGTCTTGTTGCTAGGAGACAATTGGAAGGCGAGGCGGACTGCCCAGGCATCCATCCTGGAACGGTGCTCTGGAGTCATTCCATATGGGATGTCCTGGATCTGTCCAACAGGTCTCAATTGTCCCGCAGAAGGAATCCTTAAAGGGGGCATCCCACATCTCCCAACGTGGAAAACCTCCATGGCCTCGAGATTCCGCTCCATTCATGAAGGGGCCGTCATGTACAGAAACTCCAACCTGAGCCAACGTCGGATCCTCGCCCTGACTTCAGATGCATGAGATATTGGTTCAGATCTGCAGGGGGTACCTGCCGTGCCCTCACCCTGAATCCGAAGTCTAGCTTGTGTTCTCAGACTTCCGTCCTCACTCTCCTGGCCCCGAAGCCCTCAAGTTTGGCAATTCCGAACCGACAATGAAGCACTCTGCCTGCCCTCTAGAAAAAATATATTGCCTAATGAGCAGCCCAGGCAGCTTAAATGAGGATAAACCTACACGGCACTCGAATGTACCCAAATTATATAGTCTAACCTGGGCACTAATGCACTGTCTGACACAACCTGAGCCCGGACCTGCTGACCATCACCCAGACAGCTGACCGCACGCTGAGCACATCAGACCCGCCATGGCCTTAGGTCATCATCTCTAACCTACCTCAGTTTTCAGGCTTCAGAACCTAGACCTTATCTCCAATCACTGCCCACGGGTGACTGTGATGCAGAAATCAGAACTCTTCCTGACCCATGGCAAGAAACCTTGTGGTTGGCATGTTGTCCAACGTTCAGTGTAGGAGAAACCAGCATTCACCCTGAGGCCCCGCCCATTCTTGAGTGCGACGAGAGCATAAACACGCATTGTGACCTCAGCGTGAGTCCTGTCCTCTAGGAAGTCCTCTCAGTGGCTGGACCATTAGATGTCATAATGGGCTTGACATGTCCCTAGTCCCCAATTTTTAACCAGATTTCTGGTTGTCCAGTCGCCCCACCCCAGGGCTCTACTCTGGAATCCCTCATTTGGTGGGACATCTGAGGTTGAAAAACAAAATGAAACAAATCGACAACAACAACAAAAAAACGGACTTCTTCCATCCCCAGGATGACCCCAAACTCTTTGGACGGGACCGAACCCCCAGAGAGTAAGACTCGTCCATTTCCCATGAAGTCACCCGGCAATTTCACGACCATGAGTGACACGATATCCAGAGACAAAAACTTGAGCAAGAGCCTCACACTCGCCCTTTTTTCATATCCCGAAGTGTTCTCCTCATGGTCTGTAGCTCAGTCCTGCCATACCTATGACCCAAAACATAAGCCGAGTTTGTGTTTTCAGACAACTGTCCAAAAAGCTCTGGCCTACACACCCTACAGGCTCAGGGCCCTGGAGCCAAACCTGAGGACTGTACTTGCCCTCTCCAAGGGAATTGTATGTGCCCATTCCAATGGCCACAGCCCTACTAGTAGGATAACATCCAAAGTCCCTGAGGCCATCCCAATAATTGTGGCTTCCCAGGACAAACAGGGGCAATCTGAGCCCATCTGAGCACCTACCTGCACTCAGACCCGTAGACTGATGTCCCCAGAGGTAAAAAGGAACGAACAGGCCCCTAGGCACTAATCGGATCCATTGCTTTGGTTTCCAGGCATCTCTCCTCAGAGGCCTGGATTTCTATACCAGCATATGGCTGTTTCTTGACTCACCCATCAGAACAAATCTCATCTACACATGGGAAACATGCACGTTGGAGCTGTGTCAAAGCCTCTGTTTAGGAGAACCCTTCAGGGCCCCAGGGCCACCGCTTCATTCCAAGGTCTCCATAGACACAAAAACATATTAGGACACATCCACAGGAGAGTCCATTTCAACTCAGCCTCCTCGGTTGCCCCCCACATCCAGCATATCTAACTTGTCTTGTTGCTTGGAGACAATTGGAATGCGAGGTGGGCTACCCAGCCATCCATCCTTAGAACCCTGCTCGGAATCGTTGGCCTGGAGCCAACCAACACGTCTCAATTGTCCTGCAGAAGAATCTTTGCAGTTTGGAGCTTCTCACAACTCCCATCGTGGGAAAACCCCCATGTCCTCTTGATCCAACCCCCTTCAAGAAAGGGCCATCAGGGCAGAAAGCCCAACCTGAGCGATCGTCTGATCCTTGCCCTGACTTCAGATGCACGAGATCTCTATTGAGGTCTGTAGATTGTGCCTGCCATATCCTCACCCAGAAACCTAGGCTTAGCTTGGGTTCTCAGACTCCGTCCTCAGACTACTGGCCACAGGCCCTCCAGTTTGGCAATCCAGAACTACAATGCCGCACTCTGCCTGCCCTACAGAAGTAAAACATTGCCCTCAGGGCTAACCCGAATCCCCAAATGAGGATCAACCTGCACGCCATTCGGCTGTACCCCAAACATATAGGCTGACCTGGGCACTATTTCCCCTTCTGACCCAGCCTGAGCCTGGACCTCCTGGTCCCACCCAGACAGCTGGCCGCACACTGAGCACATCGGACCCGCCATGGCCTTAGGTCGTCATCTCTTCCCAACTGCGGTTTTCAGGCTCCAGAACCTAGACCTTATCTCCAACCACTGCCCAGGTTTGAAAATGATGCTGAAATCAGAACTCTTTCCCCATAGCAAGAAACCTTGTGGTTGGCATGTTGTCCAACGTTCAGTGTAGTTGAAACAAGCGTGGCCCATGAGGCCCAGCTCATGCTTGCAGGCCACATTGGTCACAAACACACATTGTGACCCTCAGCCTGAGCCCAGTCCTCAGGTAAGGCCTCTTAGGACCTATATGAAGAGACAGCATATTGGGCTTGCCATGCCCCTAGGCCCCAATTTTTAACCATAGTTTGTGTTGTCCCTTCACTCTTCCCCAAGGCTCTGCTTTGGAATTCCTCTTTTGGTGGGACACCTGAGGTAACAAACCTGAAAGGAGTCCTCCCATCCCACAGATTGACGAAAACCAATTGGGATCGGGCCAAATCCACAGAGAGGAAGATTCGTACCTGGCCCATGAGACCTCCCCAACATTCCACGGCCATCGCTGAAACAAAAGTCAGAGACAAAAGCCTGAGCAAGCGCCTCAGACTCGCTCATTCTTCATATCCTGAAGAGTTCTTCTCATGGTTTGTAGATCGGGCGTGCCATACCTACGTCCCCAAACTTAAGCTGAGTTTGTGTTTTCAGTCTTCTGTCCTCAAAGTCCTGGGCCACACTCCCTCCAGGCTGGGGCCCCTGGAGCCACACATTAGGACTGCCCCCACCCAATCCATGGGAATTCTGCCCATTCCATTGTCAAAAATCGTACAAATTAGGAGAACACTCCAAAGTCCCCGAGGCCATCCCAATAGTGTAGGTCGCCCGGGACAAAAAATGGGCGGTTGATACCGGCTGAGCATCTACCTCCACTCTTCTACCTCCACTCATACCAAGGAGATTGAACCAGACAGGACCCGAGGCCATTATCCAATCCATTGCTTTGGTTTACAGGCATGTCTCCTCAGAAGCCTGGATTCCAATACCAGCAGAGGGGATTTCCTGAGGCACTCATCAGAACAAATCTCGTCTCCACAAGGAAACTTGTGCATGGTAGCTAAGCCAAAGCTTAGGAGAATACTTCAGGGTCCCGGTGCCACCTCCCCATTCCAAGGCCCTCATGGACACAAACACACGTTAGGACCCATCCTCTGGAAAGTGCATTTCAACTCAGCCACCCCGGTTGCTCCCGCAGATCCATTAGATCTAAACTGTCTTGTTGCTAGGAGACAATTGGAAGGCGAGGCGGACTTCCCAGGCATCCATCCTCGAACGGTGCTCTGGAGTCATTTCATATGGGATGTCCTGGAGCTGTCCAACAGGTCTCAATTGTCCCGCAGAAGGAATCCTTGAAGGGGGCATCCCACATCTCCCAACGTGGAAAACCTCCATGGCCTCGAGATTCCGCTCCCTTCATGAAGGGGCCGTCATGCACAGAAACTCCAACCTGAGCCAACGTCGGATCCTCGCCCTGACTTCAGATGCATGAGATATTGGTTCAGATCTGCAGGGGGTACCTGCCGTGCCCTCACCCTGAATCCGAAGTCTAGCTTGTGTTCTCAGACTTCCGTCCTCACTCTCCTGGCCCCGAAGCCCTCAAGTTTGGCAATTCCGGACCGACAATGAAGCACTCTGCCTGCCCTCTAGAAAAAATATATTGCCTAATGAGCAGCCCAGGCAGCTTAAATGAGGATAAACCTACACGGCACTCGAATGTACCCAAATTATATAGTCTAACCTGGGCACTAATGCACTGTCTGACACAACCTGAGCCCGGACCTGCTGACCATCACCCAGACAGCTGACCGCACGCTGAGCACATCAGACCCGCCATGGCCTTAGGTCATCATCTCTAACCTACCTCAGTTTTCAGGCTTCAGAACCTAGACCTTATCTCCAATCACTGCCCACGGGTGACTGTGATGCAGAAATCAGAACTCTTCCTGACCCATGGCAAGAAACCTTGTGGTTGGCATGTTGTCCAACGTTCAGTGTAGGAGAAACCAGCATTCACCCTGAGGCCCCGCCCATTCTTGAGTGCGACGAGAGCATAAACACGCATTGTGACCTCAGCGTGAGTCCTGTCCTCTAGTAAGTCCTCTCAGTGGCTGGACCATTAGATGTCATAATGGGCTTGACATGTCCCTAGTCCCCAATTTTTAACCAGATTTCTGGTTGTCCAGTCGCCCCACCCCAGGGCTCTACTCTGGAATCCCTCATTTGGTGGGACATCTTAGGTTGAAAAACAAAATCAAACAAATCGACAACAACAACAAAAAAAACGGACTTCTTCCATCCCCAGAATGACCCCAAACTCTTTGGACGGGACCGAACCCCCAGAGAGTAAGACTCGTCCATTTCCCATGATGTCACCCGGCAATTTCACGACCATGAGTGACACGATATCCAGAGACAAAAACTTGAGCAAGAGCCTCACACTCGCCCTTTTTTCATATCCCGAAGTGTTCTCCTCATGGTCTGTAGATCAGTCCTGCCATACCTATGACCCAAAACATAAGCCGAGTTTGTGTTTTCAGACAACTGTCCAAACAGCTCTGGCCTACACACCCTACAGGCTCAGGGCCCTGGAGCCAAACCTGAGGACTGTACTTGCTCTCTCCAAGGGAATTGTATGTGCCCATTCCAATGGCCACAACCCTACTAGTAGGATAAACTCTAAAGTCCCTGAGGCCATCCCAATAATTGTGGCTTCCCAGGACAAACAGGGGCAATCTGAGCCCATCTGAGCACCTACCTGCACTCAGACCCGTAGACTGATGTCCCCAGAGGTAAAAAGGAACGAACAGGCCCCTAGGCACTAATCGGATCCATTGCTTTGTTTTCCAGGCATCTCTCCTCAGAGGCCTGGATTTCAATACCAGCATATGGCTGTTTCTTGACTCACCCATCAGAACAAATCTCATCTACACATGGGAAACATGCACGTTGGAGCTGTGTCAAAGCCTCTGTTTAGGAGAACCCTTCAGGGCCCCAGGGCCACCGCTTCATTCCAAGGTCTCCATAGACACAAAAACATATTAGGACACATCCCCAGGAGAGTACATTTCAACCCAGCCTCCTCGGTTGCCCCCCACATCCAGCATATCTAACTTGTCTTGTTGCTTGGAGACAATTGGATTGCGAGGTGGGCTACCCAGCCATCCATCCTTAGAACCCTGCTCGGAATCGTGGGCCTGGAGCCAACCAACAGGTCTCAATTGTCCTGCAGAAGAATCTTTGCAGTTTGGAGCTTCTCACAACTCCCATCGTGGGAAAACCCCCATGTCCTCGTGATCCAACCCCCTTCAAGATAGGGCCATCAGGGCAGAAAGTCCAACCTGAGCGATCGTCTGATCCTTGCCCTGACTTCAGATGCACGAGATCTCTATTGAGGTCTGTAGATTGTGCCTGCCATATCCTCACCCAGAAACCTAGGCTTAGCTTGGGTTCTCAGACTCCGTCCTCAGACTACTGGCCACAGGCCCTCCAGTTTGGCAATCCAGAACTACAATGCCGCAATCTGCCTGCCATACAGAAGTAAAATATTGCCCTCAGGGCTACCCCGAATTTCCAAATGAGGATCAACCTGCACGCCATTCGGCTGTACCCCAAACATATAGGCTGACCTGGGCACTATTTCCCCTTCTGACCCAGCCTGAGCCTGGACCTCCTGGTCCCACCCAGACAGCTGGCCGCACACTGAGCACATCGGACCCGCCATGGCCTTAGGTCGTCATCTCTTCCCAACTGCGGTTTTCAGGCTCCAGAACCTAGACCTTATCTCCAACCACTGCCCAGGTTTGAAAATGATGCTGAAATCAGAACTCTTTCCACATGGCAAGAAACCTTGTGGTTGGCATGTTGTCCAACGTTCAGTGTAGTTGAAACAAGCGTGGCCCATGAGGCCCAGCCCATGCTTGCAGGCCACATTGGTCACAAACACACATTGTGACCCTCAGCCTGAGCCCAGTCCTCAGGTAAGGCCTCTCAGGGCCTATATGAAGAGACAGCATATTGGGCTTGCCATGCCCCTAGGCCCCAATTTTTAACCATAGTTCGGGTTGTCCCTTCACTCTTCCCCAGGGCTCTGCTTTGGAATTCCTCTTTTGGTGGGACACCTGAGGTAACAAACCTGAAAGGAGTCCTCCCATCCCACAGATTGACGAAAACCAATTGGGATTGGGCCAAATCGACAGAGAGGAAGATTCGTCCATGGCCCATGAGACTTCCCCAACATTCCACGGCCATCGCACAAACAAAATCCAGAGAAAAAAGCCTGAGCAAGCGCCTCAGAATCGCTCATTCTTCATATCCTGAAGAGTTCTTCTCAGGGTTTGTAGATCGGGCGTGCCATACCTTCGTCCCCAAACTTAAGCTGAGTTTGTGTTTTCAGTCTTCTGTCCTCAAAGTCCTGGGCCACACTCCCTCCAGGCTGGGGTCCCTGGAGACACACATTAGGACTGCCCCCACCCAATCCATGGGAATTCTGCCCATTCCATTGTCAAAAATCGTACAAATTAGGAGAACCCTCCAAAGTCCCCGAGAACATCCCAATAGTGTAGGTCGCCCGGGACAAAAAATGGGCGGTTGATACCGGCTGAGCATCTACCTCCACTATCTACCTCCACTCATACCAAGGAGATTGAACCAGACAGGACCCGAGGCCATTATCGAATCCATTGCTTTGGTTTACAGGCATGTCTCCTCAAAAGCCTGGATTCCAATACCAGCAGAGGGGATTTCCTGAGGCACTCATCAGAACAAATCTCGTCTCCACAAGGAAACTTGTGCATGGTAGCTAAGCCAAAGCTTAGGATAATACTTCAGGGTCCCGGTGCCACCTCCCCATTCCAAGGCCCTCATGGACACAAACACACGTTAGGACCCATTCTCTGGAAAGTGCATTTCAACTCAGCCACCCCGGTTGCTCCCGCAGATCCATTAGATTTAAACTGTCTTGTTGCTAGATGACAATTGGAAGGCGAGGCGGATTTCCCAGGCATCCATCCTCGAACGGTGCTCTGGAGTCATTCCATATGGGATGTCCTGGAGCTGTCCAACAGGTCTCAATTGTCCCGCAGAAGGAATCCTTGAAGGGGGCATCCCACATCTCCCAACGTGGAAAACCTCCATGGCCTCGAGATTCCGCTCCCTTCATGAAGGGGCCGTCATGCACAGAAACTCCAACCTGAGCCAACGTCGGATCCTCGCCCTGACTTCAGATGCATGAGATATTGGTTCAGATCTGCAGGGGGTACCTGCCGTGCCCTCACACTGAATCCGAAGTCTAGCTTGTGTTCTCAGACTTCCGTCCTCACTCTCCTGGCCCCGAAGCCCTCAAGTTTGGCAATTGCGGACCGACAATGAAGCACTCTGCCTGCCCTCTAGAAAAAATATATTGCCTAATGAGCAGCCCAGGCAGCTTAAATGAGGATAAACCTACATGGCACTCGAATGTACCCAAATTATATAGTCTAACCTGGGCACTAATGCACTGTCTGACACAACCTGAGCCCGGACCTGCTGACCAACACACAGACAGCTGACCGCACGCTGAGCACATCAGACCCGCCATGGCCTTAGGTCATCATCTCTTCCCTACCTCAGTTTTCAGGCTTCAGAACCTAGACCTTATCTCCAATCACTGCCCACGGGTGACTGTGATGCAGAAATCAGAACTCTTCCTGACCCATGGCAAGAAACCTTGTGGTTGGCATGTTGTCCAACGTTCAGTGTAGGAGAAACCAGCATTCACCCTGAGGCCCCGCCCATTCTTGAGTGCGACGAGAGCATAAACACGCATTGTGACCTCAGCGTGAGTCCTGTCCTCTAGGAAGTCCTCTCAGTGGCTGGACCATTAGATGTCATAATGGGCTTGACATGTCCCTAGTCCCCAATTTTTAACCAGATTTCTGGTTGTCCAGTCGCCCCACCCCAGGGCTCTACTCTGGAATCCCTCATTTGGTGGGACATCTGAGGTTGAAAAACAAAATGAAACAAATCGACAACAACAACAAAAATAAACGGACTTCTTCCATCCCCAGAATGACCCCAAACTCTTTGGACGGGACCGAACCCCCAGAGAGTAAGACTCGTCCATTTCCCATGATGTCACCCGGCAATTTCACGACCATGAGTGACACGATATCCAGAGACAAAAACTTGAGCAAGAGCCTCACACTCGCCCTTTTTTCATATCCCGAAGTGTTCTCCTCATGGTCTGTAGATCAGTCCTGCCATACCTATGACCCAAAACATAAGCCGAGTTTGTGTTTTCAGACAACTGTCCAAACAGCTCTGGCCTACACACCCTACAGGCTCAGGGCCCTGGAGCCAAACCTGAGGACTGTACTTGCTCTCTCCAAGGGAATTGTATGTGCCCATTCCAATGGCCACAACCCTACTAGTAGGCTAAACTCCAAAGTCCCTGATGCCATCCCAATAGTTGTAGCTTCCCAGGAAAAACAGGGGCAATCTGAGCCCATCTGAGCACCTACCTGCACTCAGACCCGTAGACTGATGTCCCCAGAGGTAAAAAGGAACGAACAGGCCCCTAGGCACTAATATGATCCATTGCTTTGGTTTCCAGGCATCTCTCCTCAGAGGCCTGGATTTCAATACCAGCATATGGCTGTTTCTTGACTCACCCATCAGAACAAATCTCATCTACACATGGGAAACATGCACGTTGGAGCTGTGTCAAAGCCTCTGTTTAGGAGAACCATTCAGGGCCCCAGGGCCACCGCTTCATTCCAAGGTCTCCATAGACACAAAAACATATTAGGACACATCCACAGGAGAGTCCATTTCAACTCAGCCTCCTCGGTTGCCCCCCACATCCAGCATATCTAACTTGTCTTGTTGCTTGGAGACAATTGGAATGCGAGGTGGGCTACCCAGCCATCCATCCTTAGAACCCTGCTCGGAATCTTTGGCCTGGAGCCAACCAACAGGTCTCAATTGTCCTGCAGAAGAATCTTTGCAGTTTGGAGCTTCTCACAACTCCCATCGTGGGAAAACCCCCATGTCCTCGTGATCCAACCCCCTTCAAGAAAGGGCCATCAGGGCAGAAAGTCCAACCTGAGCGATCGTCTGATCCTTGCCCTGACTTCAGATGCACGAGATCTCTATTGAGGTCTGTAGATTGTGCCTGCCATATCCTCACCCAGAAACCTAGGCTTAGCTTGGGTTCTCAGACTCCGTCCTCAGACTACTGGCCACAGGCCCTCCAGTTTGGCAATCCAGAACTACAATGCCGCAATCTGCCTGCCATACAGAAGTAAAATATTGCCCTCAGGGCTACCCCGAATTCCCAAATGAGGATCAACCTGCACGCCATTCGGCTGTACCCCAATCATATAGGCTGACCTGGGCACTATTTCCCCTTCTGACCCAGCCTGAGCCTGGACCTCCTGGTCCCACCCAGACAGATGGCCACACACTGAGCACATCGGACCCGCCATGGCCTTAGGTCGTCATCTCTTCCCAACTTCGGTTTTCAGGCTCCAGAACCTAGACCTTATCTCCAACCACTGCCAAGGTTTGAAAATGATGCTGAAATCAGAACTCTTTCCCCATGGCAAGAAACCTTGTGGTTGGCATGTTGTCCAACGTTCAGTGTAGTTGAAACAAGCGTGGCCCATGAGGCCCAGCCCATGCTTGCAGGCCACATTGGTCACAAACACACTTTGTGACCCTCAGCCTGAGCCCAGTCCTCAGGTAAGGCCTCTCAGGGCCTATATGAAGAGACAGCATATTGGGCTTGCCATGCCCCTAGGCCCCAATTTTTAACCATAGTTCGGGTTGTCCCTTCACTCTTCCCCAGGGCTCTGCTTTGGAATTCCTCTTTTGGTGGGACACCTGAGGTAACAAACCTGAAAGGAATCCTCCCATCCTACAGATTGACGAAAAACAATTGGGATCGGGCCAAATCCACAGAGAGGAAGATCGTCTATGGCCCATGAGACCTCCCCAACATTCCACGGCCATCGCTGAAACAAAATCCAGAGACAAAAGCCTGAGCAAGCGCCTCAGACTCGCTCATTCTTCATATCCTGAAGAGTTCTTCTCATGGTTTTTAGATCGGGCGTGCCATACCTACGTCCCCAAACTTAAGCTGAGTTTGTGTTTTCAGTCTTCTGTCCTCAAAGTCATGGGCAACACTCCCTCCAGGCTGGGGTCCCTGTAGCCACACATTAGGACTGCCCCCACCCAATCCATGGGAATTCTGCCCATTCCATTGTCAAAAATCGTACAAATTAGGAGAACCCTCCAAAGTCCCTGAGGCCATCCGAATAGTGTAGGTCGCCCGGGACAAAAAAGGGCGGTTGATAGCAGCTGAGCATCTACCTCTACTCATCTATTTCCACTCATACCAAGAAGATTGAACCAGACACGACCCGAGGCCATTATCGGATCCATTGCTTTGGTTTACAGGCATGTCTCCTCAAAAGCCTGCATTCCAATACCAGCAGAGGGGATTTCCTGAGGCACCCATCAGAACAAATCTCGTATCCACAAGGAAACTTGTGCGTGGGAGCTATGCCAAAGCTTAGGAGAATACTTCAGGGTCCCGGTGCCACCTCCCCATTCCAAGGCCCTCATGGACACAAACACACATTAGGACACATCCTCTGGAATGTGCATTTCAACACAGCCACCCCAGTTGCTCCCGCAGATCCTTTAGATCTAAACTGTCTTGTTGCTAGGAGACAATTGGAAGGCGAGGGGGACTTCCCAGGCATCCATCCTTGAACGGTGCTCTGGAGTCATTCCATATGGGATGTCCTGGAGCTGTCCAACAGGTCTCAATTGTCCCGCAGAAGGAATCCTTGAAGGGGGCATCCCACATCTCCCAACGTGGAAAACCTCCATGGCCTCGAGATTCCGCTCCCTTCATGAAGGGGCCGTCATGCACAGAAACTCCAACCTGAGCCAACGTCGGATCCTCGCCCTGAGGTCAGATGCATGAGATATTGGTTCAGATCTGCAGGGGGTACCTGCCGTGCCCTCACCCTGAATCCGAAGTCTAGCTTGTGTTCTCAGACTTCCGTCCTCACTCTCCTGGCCCCGAAGCCCTCAAGTTTGGCAATTGCGGACCGACAATGAAGCACTCTGCCTGCCCTCTAGAAAAAATATATTGCCTAATGAGCTGCCCAGGCAGCTTAAATGAGGATAAACCTACACGGCACTCGAATGTACCCAAATTATATAGTCTAACCTAGGCACTAATGCACTGTCTGACACAACCTGAGCCCGGACCTGCTGAGCAACACCCAGACAGCTGACCGCACCCTGAGCACATCAAACCCGCCATGGCCTTAGGTCATCATCTCTTCCCTACCTCAGTTTTCAGGCTTCAGAACCTAGACCTTATCTCCAATCACAGCCCACGGGTGACTGTGATGCAGAAATCAGAACTCTTCCTGACCCATGGCAAGAAACCTTGTGGTTGGCATGTTGTCCAACGTTCAGTGTAGGAGAAACCAGCATTCACCCTGCGGCCCCGCCCATTCTTGAGTGCGACGAGAGCATAAACACGCATTGTGACCTCAGCGTGAGTCCTGTCCCCTAGTATGTTCTCTCAGTGGCTGGACCATTAGATGTCATAATGGGCTTGACATGTCCCTAGTCCCCAATTTTTAACCAGATTTCTGGTTGTCCAGTCGCCCCACCCCAGGGCTCTACTCTGGAATCCCTCATTTGGTGGGACATCTGAGGTTGAAAAACAAAATAAAACAAATCGACAACAACAACAAAAAAACGGACTTCTTCCATCCCCAGAATGACCGCAAACTCTTTGGACGGGACCGAACCCCCAGAGAGTAAGACTCGTCCATTTCCCATGAAGTCACCCGGCAATTTCACGACCATGAGTGACACGATATCCAGAGACAAAAACTTGAGCAAGAGCCTCACACTCGCCCTTTTTTCATATCCCGAAGTGTTCTCCTCATGGTCTGTAGATCAGTCCTGCCATACCTATGACCCAAAACATAAGCCGAGTTTGTGATTTCAGACAACTGTCCAAACAGCTCTGGCCTACACACCCTACAGGCTCAGGGCCCTGGAGCCAAACCTGAGGACTGTACTTGCCCTCTCCAAGGGAATTGTATGTGCCCATTCCAATGGCCACGACCCTACTAATAGGATAACCTCCAAAGTCCCTGAGGCCATCCCAAGAGTTGTGGCTTCCCAGGACAAACAGGGGCAATCTGAGCCCATCTGAGCACCTACCTGCACTCAGACCCGTAGACTGATGTCCCCAGTGGTAATAAGGAACGAACAGGCCTCTAGGCACTAATCGGATCCATTGCTTTGGTTTCCAGGCATCTCTCCTCAGAGGCCTGGATTTCAATACCAGCATATGGCTGTTTCTTGACTCACCCATCAGAACAAATCTCATCTACACATGGGAAACATGCACGTTGGAGCTGTGTCAAAGCCTCTGTTTAGGAGAACCCTTCAGGGCCCGAGGGCCACCGCTTCATTCCAAGGACTCCATAGACACAAAAACATATTAGGACACATCCACAGGAGAGTCCATTTCAACTCAGCCTCCTCGGTTGCCCCCCACATCCAGCAGATCTAACCTTTCTTGTTGCTTGGAGACCATTGGAATGCGAGGTGGGGTACCCAGCCATACATCCTTAGAACCCTGCTCAGAATCGTTGGCCTAGAGCCAACCAACAGGTCTCAATTGTCCTGCAGAAGAATCTTTGCAGTTTGGAGCTTCTCACAACTCCCATCGTGGGAAAACCCCCATGTCCTCGTGATCCAACCCCCTTCAAGGAAGGGCCATCAGGTCAGAAAGTCCAACCTGAGCGATCGTCTGATCCTTGCCCTGACTTCAGATGCACGAGATCTCGATTGAGGTCTGTAGATTGTGCCTGCCATATCCTCACCCAGAAACCTAGGCCTAGCTTGGGTTCTCAGACTGCGTCCTCAGACTACTGGCCCACAAGCCCTCCAGTTGGGCAATCCAGAACTACAATGCCGCACTCTGCCTGCCCTACAGAAGTAAAACATTGCCCTCAATGCTACCCCGAAACCCCAAATGAGGATCAACCTGCACGCCATTCGGCTGTACCCCAAACATATAGGCTGACCTGGGCACTATTTCCCCTTCTGACCCAGCCTGAGCCTGGACCTCCTGGTCCCACCCAGACAGCTGGCCGCACACTGAGCACATCGGACCCGCCATGGCCTTAGGTCGTCATCTCTTCCCAACTGCGGTTTTCAGGCTCCAGAACCTAGACCTTATCTCCAACCACTGCCCAGGGTTGAAAATGATGCAGAAATCAGAACTCTTTCCCCATGGCAAGAAACCTAGTGGTTGGCATGTTGTCCAACGTTCAGTGTAGTTGAAACAAGTGTGGCCCATGAGGCCCAGCCCATGCTTGCGGGCCACATTGGTCACAAACACACATTGTGACCCTCAGCCTGAGCCCAGTCCTCAGGTAAGGCCTCTCAGGGCCTATATGAAGAGACAGCATATTGGGCTTGCCATGCCCCTAGGCACCAATTTTTAACCATAGTTCGGGTTGTCCCTTCACTCTTCCCCAGGGCTCTGCTTTGGAATTCCTCTTTTGGTGGGACACCTGAGGTAACAAACCTGAAAGGAGTCCTCCCATCCCACAGATTGACGAAAACCAATTGGGATTGGGCCAAATCCACAGAGAGGAAGATTCGTCCATGGCCCATGAGACCTCCCCAACATTCCACGGCCATCGCACAAACAAAATCCAGAGAAAAAAGCCTGAGCAAGCGCCTCAGACTCGCTCATTCTTCATATCCTGAAGAGTTCTTCTCAGGGTTTGTAGATCGGGCGTGCCATACCTTCGTCCCCAAACTTAAGCTGAGTTTGTGTTTTCAGTCTTCTGTCCTCAAAGTCCTGGGCCACACTCCCTCCAGGCTGGGGTCCCTGGAGCCACACATTAGGACTGCCCCCACCCAATCCATAAGAATTCTGCCCATTCCATTGTCAAAAATCGTACAAATTAGGAGAACCCTCCAAAGTCCCCGAGAACATCCCAATAGTGTAGGTCGCCCGGGACAAAAAATGGGCGGTTGATACCGGCTGAGCATCTACCTCCACTATCTACCTCCACTCATACCAAGGAGATTGAACCAGACAGGACCCGAGGCCATTATCGAATCCATTGCTTTGGTTTACAGGCATGTCTCCTCAAAAGCCTGGATTCCAATACCAGCAGAGGGGATTTCCTGAGGCACTCATCAGAACAAATCTCGTCTCCACAAGGAAACTTGTGCATGGTAGCTAAGCCAAAGCTTAGATAATACTTCAGGGTCCCGGTGCCACCTCCCCATTCCAAGGCCCTCATGGACACAAACACACGTTAGGACCCATCCTCTGGAAAGTGCATTTCAACTCAGCCACCCCGGTTGCTCCCGCAGATCCCTTAGATCTAAACTGTCTTGTTGCTAGGAGACAATTGGAAGGCGAGGCGGATTTCCCAGGCATCCATCCTCGAACGGTGCTCTGGAGTCATTCCATATGGGATGTCCTGGAGCTGTCCAACAGGTCTCAATTGTCCCGCAGAAGGAATCCTTGAAGGGGGCATCCCACATCTCCCAACGTGGAAAACCTCCATGGCCTCGAGATTCCGCTCCCTTCATGAAGGGGCCGTCATGCACAGAAACTCTAACCTGAGCCAACGTCGGATCCTCGCCCTGACTTCAGATGCATGAGATATTGGTTCAGATCTGCAGGGGGTACCTGCCGTGCCCTCACCCTGAATCCGAAGTCTAGCTTGTGTTCTCAGACTTCCGTCCTCACTCTCCTGGCCCCGAAGCCCTCAAGTTTGGCAATTGCGGACCGACAATGAAGCACTCTGCCTGCCCTCTAGAAAAAATATATTGCCTAATGAGCAGCCCAGGCAGCTTAAATGAGGATAAACCTACATGGCACTCGAATGTACCCAAATTATATAGTCTAACCTGGGCACTAATGCACTGTCTGACACAACCTGAGCCCGGACCTGCTGACCAACACCCAGACAGCTGACCGCACGCTGAGCACATCAGACCCGCCATGGCCTTAGGTCATCATCTCTTCCCTACCTCAGTTTTCAGGCTTCAGAACCTAGACCTTATCTCCAATCACTGCCCACGGGTGACTGTGATGCAGAAATCAGAACTCTTCCTGACCCATGGCAAGAAACCTTGTGGTTGGCATGTTGTCCAACGTTCAGTGTAGGAGAAACCAGCATTCACCCTGAGGCCCCGCCCATTCTTGAGTGCGACGAGAGCATAAACACGCATTGTGACCTCAGCGTGAGTCCTGTCCTCTAGGAAGTCCTCTCAGTGGCTGGACCATTAGATGTCATAATGGGCTTGACATGTCCCTAGTCCCCAATTTTTAACCAGATTTCTGGTTGTCCAGTCGCCCCACCCCAGGGCTCTACTCTGGAATCCCTCATTTGGTGGGACATCTGAGGTTGAAAAACAAAATGAAACAAATCGACAACAACAACAAAAATAAACGGACTTCTTCCATCCCCAGAATGACCCCAAACTCTTTGGACGGGACCGAACCCCCAGAGAGTAAGACTCGTCCATTTCCCATGATGTCACCCGGCAATTTCACGACCATGAGTGACACGATATCCAGAGACAAAAACTTGAGCAAGAGCCTCACACTCGCCCTTTTTTCATATCCCGAAGTGTTCTCCTCATGGTCTGTAGATCAGTCCTGCCATACCTATGACCCAAAACATAAGCCGAGTTTGTCTTTTCAGACAACTGTCCAAACAGCTCTGGCCTACACACCCTACAGGCTCAGGGCCCTGGAGCCAAACCTGAGGACTGTACTTGCTCTCTCCAAGGGAATTGTATGTGCCCATTCCAATGGCCACAACCCTACTAGTAGGCTAAACTCCAAAGTCCCTGAGGCCATCCCAATAGTTGTAGCTTCCCAGGAAAAACAGGGGCAATCTGAGCCCATCTGAGCACCTACCTGCACTCAGACCCGTAGACTGATGTCCCCAGAGGTAAAAAGGAACGAACAGGCCCCTAGGCACTAATCGGATCCATTGCTTTGGTTTCCAGGCATCTCTCCTCAGAGGCCTGGATTTCAATACCAGCATATGGCTGTTTCTTGACTCACCCATCAGAACAAATCTCATCTACACATGGGAAACATGCACGTTGGAGCTGTGTCAAAGCCTCTGTTTAGGATAACCATTCAGGGCCCCAGGGCCACCGCTTCATTCCAAGGTCTCCATAGACACAAAAACATATTAGGACACATCCACAGGAGAGTCCATTTCAACTCAGCCTCCTCGGTTGCCCCCCACATCCAGCATATCTAACTTGTCTTGTTGCTTGGAGACAATTGGAATGCGAGGTGGGCTACCCAGCATCCATCCTTAGAACCCTGCTCGGAATCGTTGGCCTGGAGCCAACCAACAGGTCTCAATTGTCCTGCAGAAGAATCTTTGCAGTTTGGAGCTTCTCACAACTCCCATCGTGGGAAAACCCCCATGTCCTCGTGATCCAACCCCCTTCAAGAAAGGGCCATCAGGGCAGAAAGTCCAACCTGAGCGATCGTCTGATCCTTGCCCTGACTTCAGATGCACGAGATCTCTATTGAGGTCTGTAGATTGTGCCTGCCATATCCTCACCCAGAAACCTAGGCTTAGCTTGGGTTCTCAGACTCTGTCCTCAGACTACTGGCCACAGGCCCTCCAGTTTGGCAATCCAGAACTACAATGCCGCAATCTGCCTGCCATACAGAAGTAAAATATTGCCCTCAGGGCTACCCCGAATTCCCAAATGAGGATCAACCTGCACGCCATTCGGCTGTACCCCAATCATATAGGCTGACCTGGGCACTATTTCCCCTTCTGACCCAGCCTGAGCCTGGACCTCCTGGTCCCACCCAGACAGCTGGCCACACACTGAGCACATCGGACCCGCCATGGCATTAGGTCGTCATCTCTTCCCAACTGCGGTTTTCAGGCTCCAGAACCTAGACCTTATCTCCAACCACTGCCCAGGTTTGAAAATGATGCTGAAATCAGAACTCTTTCCCCATGGCAAGAAACCTTGTGGTTGGCATGTTGTCCAACGTTCAGTGTAGTTGAAACAAGCGTGGCCCATGAGGCCCAGCCCATGCTTGCAGGCCACATTGGTCACAAACACACTTTGTGACCCTCAGCCTGAGCCCAGTCCTCAGGTAAGGCCTCTCAGGGCCTATATGAAGAGACAGCATATTGGGCTTGCCATGCCCCTAGGCCCCAATTTTTAACCATAGTTCGGGTTGTCCCTTCACTCTTCCCCAGGGCTCTGCTTTGGAATTCCTCTTTTGGTGGGACACCTGAGGTAACAAACCTGAAAGGAATCCTCCCATCCTACAGATTGACGAAAAACAATTGGGATCGGGCCAAATCCACAGAGAGGAAGATCGTCTATGGCCCATGAGACCTCCCCAACATTCCACGGCCATCGCTGAAACAAAATCCAGAGACAAAAGCCTGAGCAAGCGCCTCAGACTCGCTCATTCTTCATATCCTGAAGAGTTCTTCTCATGGTTTTTAGATCGGGTGTGCCATACCTACGTCCCCAAACTTAAGCTGAGTTTGTGTTTTCAGTCTTCTGTCCTCAAAGTCATGGGCAACACTCCCTCCAGGCTGGGGTCCCTGTAGCCACACATTAGGACTGCCCCCACCCAATCCATGGGAATTCTGCCCATTCCATTGTCAAAAATCGTACAAATTAGGAGAACCCTCCAAAGTCCCTGAGGCCATCCGAATAGTGTAGGTCGCCCGGGACAAAAAAGGGCGGTTGATACCAGCTGAGCATCTACCTCTACTCATCTATTTCCACTCATACCAAGAAGATTGAACCAGACACGACCCGAGGCCATTATCGGATCCATTGCTTTGGTTTACAGGCATGTCTCCTCAAAAGCCTGCATTCCAATACCAGCAGAGGGGATTTCCTGAGGCACCCATCAGAACAAATCTCGTCTCCACAAGGAAACTTGTGCGTGGGAGCTATGCCAAAGCTTAGGAGAATACTTCAGGGTCCCGGTGCCACCTCCCCATTCCAAGGCCCTCATGGACACAAACACACATTAGGACACATCCTCTGGAATGTGCATTTCAACACAGCCACCCCAGTTGCTCCCGCAGATCCTTTAGATCTAAACTGTCTTGTTGCTAGGAGACAATTGGAAGGCGAGGGGGACTTCCCAGGCATCCATCCTTGAACGGTGCTCTGGAGTCATTCCATATGGGATGTCCTGGAGCTGTCCAACAGGTCTCAATTGTCCCGCAGAAGGAATCCTTGAAGGGGGCATCCCACATCTCCCAACGTGGAAAACCTCCATGGCCTCGAGATTCCGCTCCCTTCATGAAGGGGCCGTCATGCACAGAAACTCCAACCTGAGTGAACGTCGGATCCTCGCCCTGAGGTCAGATGCATGAGATATTGGTTCAGATCTGCAGGGGGTACCTGCCGTGCCCTCACCCTGAATCCGAAGTCTAGCTTGTGTTCTCAGACTTCCGTCCTCACTCTCCTGGCCCCGAAGCCCTCAAGTTTGGCAATTGCGGACCGACAATGAAGCACTCTGCCTGCCCTCTAGAAAAAATGTATTGCCTAATGAGCTGCCCAGGCAGCTTAAATGAGGATAAACCTACACGGCACTCGAATGTACCCAAATTATATAGTCTAACCTGGGCACTAATGCACTGTCTGACACAACCTGAGCCCGGACCTGCTGACCAACACCCAGACAGCTGACCGCACCCTGAGCACATCAGACCCGCCATGGCCTTAGGTCATCATCTCTTCCCTACCTCAGTTTTCAGGCTTCAGAACCTAGACCTTATCTCCAATCACAGCCCACGGGTGACTGTGATGCAGAAATCAGAACTCTTCCTGACCCATGGCAAGAAACCTTGTGGTTGGCATGTTGTCCAACGTTCAGTGTAGGAGAAACCAGCATTCACCCTGCGGCCCCGCCCATTCTTGAGTGCGACGAGAGCATAAACACGTATTGTGACCTCAGCGTGAGTCCTGTCCCCTAGTATGTTCTCTCAGTGGCTGGACCATTAGATGTCATAATGGGCTTGACATGTCCCTAGTCCCCATTTTTAACCAGATTTCTGGTTGTCCAGTCGCCCCACCCCAGGGCTCTACTCTGGAATGCCTCATTTGGTGGGACATCTGAGGTTGAAAAACAAAATGAAACAAATCGACAACAACAACAAAAAAACGGACTTCTTCCATCCCCAGAATGACCGCAAACTCTTTGGACGGGACCGAACCCACAGAGAGTAAGACTCGTCCATTTCCCATGAAGTCACCCGGCAATTTCACGACCATGAGTGACCCGATATCCAGAGACAAAAACTTGAGCAAGAGCCTCACAGTCGCCCTTTTTTCATATCCCGAAGTGTTCTCCTCATGGTCTGTAGATCAGTCCTGCCATACCTATGACCCAAAACATAAGCCGAGTTTGTGATTTCAGACAACTGTCCAAACAGCTCTGGCCTACACACCCTACAGGCTCAGGGCCCTGGAGCCAAACCTGAGGACTGTACTTGCCCTCTCCAAGGGAATTGTATGTGCCCATTCCTATGGCCACGACTCTACTAATAGGATAACCTCCAAAGTCCCTGAGGCCATCCCAAGAGTTGTGGCTTCCCAGGACAAACAGGGGCAATCTGAGCCCATCTGAGCACCTACCTGCACTCAGACCCGTAGACTGATGTCCCCAGTGGTAATAAGGAACGAACAGGCCTCTAGGCACTAATCGGATCCATTGCTTTGGTTTCCAGGCATCTCTCCTCAGAGGCCTGGATTTCAATACCAGCATATGGCTGTTTCTTGACTCACCCATCAGAACAAATCTCATCTACACATGGGAAACATGCACGTTGGAGCTGTGTCAAAGCCTCTGTTTAGGAGAACCCTTCAGGGCCCGAGGGCCACCGCTTCATTCCAAGGACTCCATAGACACAAAAACATATTAGGACACATCCACAGGAGAGTCCATTTCAACTCAGCCTCCTCGGTTGCCCCCCACATCCAGCAGATCTAACCTTTCTTGTTGCTTGGAGACCATTGGAATGCGAGGTGGGGTACCCAGCCATACATCCTTAGAACCCTGCTCAGAATCGTTGGCCTAGAGCCAACCAACAGGTCTCAATTGTCCTGCAGAAGAATCTTTGCAGTTTGGAGCTTCTCACAACTCCCATCGTGGGAAAACCCCCATGTCCTCGTGATCCAACCCCCTTCAAGGAAGGGCCATCAGGTCAGAAAGTCCAACCTGAGCGATCGTCTGATCCTTGCCCTGACTTCAGATGCACGAGATCTCGATTGAGGTCTGTAGATTGTGCCTGCCATATCCTCACCCAGAAACCTAGGCCTAGCTTGGGTTCTCAGACTGCGTCCTCAGACTACTGGCCCACAAGCCCTCCAGTTGGGCAATCCAGAACTACAATGCCGCACTCTGCCTGCCCTACAGAAGTAAAACATTGCCCTCAATGCTACCCCGAAACCCCAAATGAGGATCAACCTGCACGCCATTCGGCTGTACCCCAAACATATAGGCTGACCTGGGCACTATTTCCCCTTCTGACCCAGCCTGAGCCTGGACCTCCTGGTCCCACCCAGACAGCTGGCCGCACACTGAGCACATCAGACCCGCCATGGCCTTAGGTCGTCATCTCTTCCCAACTGCGGTTTTCAGGCTCCAGAACCTAGACCTTATCTCCAACCACTGCCCAGGTTTGAAAATGATGCTGAAATCAGAACTCTTTCCCCATGGCAAGAAACCTTGTGGTTGGCATGTTGTCCAACGTTCAGTGTAGTTGAAAGAAGCGTGGCCCATGAGGCCCAGCCCATGCTTGCGGGCCACATTGGTCACAAACACACATTGTGACCCTCAGCCTGAGCCCAGTCCTCAGGTAAGGCCTCTCAGGGCCTATATGAAGAGACAGCATATTGGGCTTGCCATGCCCCTAGGCCCCAATTTTTAACCATAGTTCGGGGTGTCCCTTCACTCTTCCCCAGGGCTCTGCTTTGGAATTCCTCTTTTGGTGGGACACCTGACGTAACAAACCTGAAAGGAGTCCTCCCATCCCACAGATTGACGAAAACCAATTGGGATTGGGCCAAATCCACAGAGAGGAAGATTCGTCCATGGCCCATGAGACCTCCCCAACATTCCACGGCCATCGCACAAACAAAATCCAGAGAAAAAAGCCTGAGCAAGCGCCTCAGACTCGCTCATTCTTCATATCCTGAAGAGTTCTTCTCAGGGTTTGTAGATCGGGCGTGCCATACCTTCGTCCCCAAACTTAAGCTGAGTTTGTGTTTTCAGTCTTCTGTCCTCAAAGTCCTGGGCCACACTCCCTCCAGGCTGGGGTCCCTGGAGCCACACATTAGGACTGCCCCCACCCAATCCATAAGAATTCTGCCCATTCCATTGTCAAAAATCGTACAAATTAGGAGAACCCTCCAAAGTCCCCGAGAACATCCCAATAGTGTAGGTCGCCCGGGACAAAAAATGGGCGGTTGATACCGGCTGAGCATCTACCTCCACTATCTACCTCCACTCATACCAAGGAGATTGAACCAGACACGACCCGAGGCCATTATCGAATCCATTGCTTTGGTTTACAGGCATGTCTCCTCAAAAGCCTGGATTCCAATACCAGCAGAGGGGATTTCCTGAGGCACCCATCAGAACAAATCTCGTCTCCACAAGGAAACTTGTGCATGGTAGCTAAGCCAAAGCTTAGATAATACTTCAGGGTCCCGGTGCCACCTCCCCATTCCAAGGCCCTCATGGACACAAACACACGTTAGGACCCATCCTCTGGAAAGTGCATTTCAACTCAGCCACCCCGGTTGCTCCCGCAGATCCATTAGATCTAAACTGTCTTGTTGCTAGGAGACAATTGGAAGGCGAGGCGGATTTCCCAGGCATCCATCCTCGAACGGTGCTCTGGAGTCATTCCATATGGGATGTCCTGGAGCTGTCCAACAGGTCTCAATTGTCCCGCAGAAGGAATCCTTGAAGGGGGCATCCCACATCTCCCAACGTGGAAAACCTCCATGGCCTCGAGATTCCGCTCCCTTCATGAAGGGGCCGTCATGCACAGAAACTCTAACCTGAGCCAACGTCGGATCCTCGCCCTGACTTCAGATGCATGAGATATTGGTTCAGATCTGCAGGGGGTACCTGCCGTGCCCTCACCCTGAATCCGAAGTCTAGCTTGTGTTCTCAGACTTCCGTCCTCACTCTCCTGGCCCCGAAGCCCTCAAGTTTGGCAATTGCGGACCGACAATGAAGCACTCTGCCTGCCCTCTAGAAAAAATATATTGCCTAATGAGCAGCCCAGGCAGCTTAAATGAGGATAAACCTACATGGCACTCGAATGTACCCAAATTATATAGTCTAACCTGGGCACTAATGCACTGTCTGACACAACCTGAGCCCGGACCTGCTGACCAACACCCAGACAGCTGACCGCACGCTGAGCACATCAGACCCGCCATGGCCTTAGGTCATCATCTCTTCCCTACCTCAGTTTTCAGGCTTCAGAACCTAGACCTTATCTCCAATCACTGCCCACGGGTGACTGTGATGCAGAAATCAGAACTCTTCCTGACCCATGGCAAGAAACCTTGTGGTTGGCATGTTGTCCAACGTTCAGTGTAGGAGAAACCAGCATTCACCCTGAGGCCCCGCCCATTCTTGAGTGCGACGAGAGCATAAACACGCATTGTGACCTCAGCGTGAGTCCTGTCCTCTAGGAAGTCCTCTCAGTGGCTGGACCATTAGATGTCATAATGGGCTTGACATGTCCCTAGTCCCCAATTTTTAACCAGATTTCTGGTTGTCCAGTCGCCCCACCCCAGGGCTCTACTCTGGAATCCCTCATTTGGTGGGACATCTGAGGTTGAAAAACAAAATGAAACAAATCGACAACAACAACAAAAATAAACGGACTTCTTCCATCCCCAGAATGACCCCAAACTCTTTGGACGGGACCGAACCCCCAGAGAGTAAGACTCGTCCATTTCCCATGATGTCACCCGGCAATTTCACGACCATGAGTGACACGATATCCAGAGACAAAAACTTGAGCAAGAGCCTCACACTCGCCCTTTTTTCATATCCCGAAGTGTTCTCCTCATGGTCTGTAGATCAGTCCTGCCATACCTATGACCCAAAACATAAGCCGAGTTTGTCTTTTCAGACAACTGTCCAAACAGCTCTGGCCTACACACCCTACAGGCTCAGGGCCCTGGAGCCAAACCTGAGGACTGTACTTGCTCTCTCCAAGGGAATTGTATGTGCCCATTCCAATGGCCACAACCCTACTAGTAGGCTAAACTCCAAAGTCCCTGAGGCCATCCCAATAGTTGTAGCTTCCCAGGAAAAACAGGGGCAATCTGAGCCCATCTGAGCACCTACCTGCACTCAGACCCGTAGACTGATGTCCCCAGAGGTAAAAAGGAACGAACAGGCCCCTAGGCACTAATCGGATCCATTGCTTTGGTTTCCAGGCATCTCTCCTCAGAGGCCTGGATTTCAATACCAGCATATGGCTGTTTCTTGACTCACCCATCAGAACAAATCTCATCTACACATGGGAAACATGCACGTTGGAGCTGTGTCAAAGCCTCTGTTTAGGATAACCATTCAGGGCCCAAGGGCCACCGCTTCATTCCAAGGTCTCCATAGACACAAAAACATATTAGGACACATCCACAGGAGAGTCCATTTCAACTCAGCCTCCTCGGTTGCCCCCCACATCCAGCATATCTAACTTGTCTTGTTGCTTGGAGACAATTGGAATGCGAGGTGGGCTACCCAGCCATCCATCCTTAGAACCCTGCTCGGAATCGTTGGCCTGGAGCCAACCAACAGGTCTGAATTGTCCTGCAGAAGAATCTTTGCAGTTTGGAGCTTCTCACAACTCCCATCGTGGGAAAACCCCCATGTCCTCGTGATCCAACCCCCTTCAAGAAAGGGCCATCAGGGCAGAAAGTCCAACCTGAGCGATCGTCTGATCCTTGCCCTGACTTCAGATGCACGAGATCTCTATTGAGGTCTGTAGATTGTGCCTGCCATATCCTCACCCAGAAACCTAGGCTTAGCTTGGGTTCTCAGACTCCGTCCTCAGACTACTGGCCACAGGCCCTCCAGTTTGGCAATCCAGAACTACAATGCCGCAATCTGCCTGCCATACAGAAGTAAAATATTGCCCTCAGGGCTACCCCGAATTCCCAAATGAGGATCAACCTGCACGCCATTCGGCTGTACCCCAATCATATAGGCTGACCTGGGCACTATTTCCCCTTCTGACCCAGCCTGAGCCTGGACCTCCTGGTCCCACCCAGACAGCTGGCCACACACTGAGCACATCGGACCCGCCATGGCATTAGGTCGTCATCTCTTCCCAACTGCGGTTTTCAGGCTCCAGAACCTAGACCTTATCTCCAACCACTGCCCAGGTTTGAAAATGATGCTGAAATCAGAACTCTTTCCCCATGGCAAGAAACCTTGGGGTTGGCATGTTGTCCAACGTTCAGTGTAGTTGAAACAAGCGTGGCCCATGAGGCCCAGCCCATGCTTGCAGGCCACATTGGTCACAAACACACTTTGTGACCCTCAGCCTGAGCCCAGTCCTCAGGTAAGGCCTCTCAGGGCCTATATGAAGAGACAGCATATTGGGCTTGCCATGCCCCTAGGCCCCAATTTTTAACCATAGTTCGGGTTGTCCCTTCACTCTTCCCCAGGGCTCTGCTTTGGAATTCCTCTTTTGGTGGGACACCTGAGGTAACAAACCTGAAAGGAATCCTCCCATCCTACAGATTGACGAAAAGCAATTGGGATCGGGCCAAATCCACAGAGAGGAAGATCGTCTATGGCCCATGAGACCTCCCCAACATTCCACGGCCATCGCTGAAACAAAATCCAGAGACAAAAGCCTGAGCAAGCGCCTCAGACTCGCTCATTCTTCATATCCTGAAGAGTTCTTCTCATGGTTTTTAGATCGGGTGTGCCATACCTACGTCCCCAAACTTAAGCTGAGTTTGTGTTTTCAGTCTTCTGTCCTCAAAGTCATGGGCAACACTCCCTCCAGGCTGGGGTCCCTGTAGCCACACATTAGGACTGCCCCCACCCAATCCATGGGAATTCTGCCCATTCCATTGTCAAAAATCGTACAAATTAGGAGAACCCTCCAAAGTCCCTGAGGCCATCCGAATAGTGTAGGTCGCCCGGGACAAAAAAGGGCGGTTGATACCAGCTGAGCATCTACCTCTACTCATCTATTTCCACTCATACCAAGAAGATTGAACCAGACACGACCCGAGGCCATTATCGGATCCATTGCTTTGGTTTACAGGCATGTCTCCTCAAAAGCCTGCATTCCAATACCAGCAGAGGGGATTTCCTGAGGCACCCATCAGAACAAATCTCGTCTCCACAAGGAAACTTGTGCGTGGGAGCTATGCCAAAGCTTAGGAGAATACTTCAGGGTCCCGGTGCCACCTCCCCATTCCAAGGCCCTCATGGACACAAACACACATTAGGACACATCCTCTGGAATGTGCATTTCAACACAGCCACCCCAGTTGCTCCCGCAGATCCTTTAGATCTAAACTGTCTTGTTGCTAGGAGACAATTGGAAGGCGAGGGGGACTTCCCAGGCATCCATCCTTGAACGGTGCTCTGGAGTCATTCCATATGGGATGTCCTGGAGCTGTCCAACAGGTCTCAATTGTCCCGCAGAAGGAATCCTTGAAGGGGGCATCCCACATCTCCCAACGTGGAAAACCTCCATGGCCTCGAGATTCCGCTCCCTTCATGAAGGGGCCGTCATGCACAGAAACTCCAACCTGAGTGAACGTCGGATCCTCGCCCTGAGGTCAGATGCATGAGATATTGGTTCAGATCTGCAGGGGGTACCTGCCGTGCCCTCACCCTGAATCCGAAGTCTAGCTTGTGTTCTCAGACTTCCGTCCTCACTCTCCTGGCCCCGAAGCCCTCAAGTTTGGCAATTGCGGACCGACAATGAAGCACTCTGCCTGCCCTCTAGAAAAAATGTATTGCCTAATGAGCTGCCCAGGCAGCTTAAATGAGGATAAACCTACACGGCACTCGAATGTACCCAAATTATATAGTCTAACCTGGGCACTAATGCACTGTCTGACACAACCTGAGCCCGGACCTGCTGACCAACACCCAGACAGCTGACCGCACCCTGAGCACATCAGACCCGCCATGGCCTTAGGTCATCATCTCTTCCCTACCTCAGTTTTCAGGCTTCAGAACCTAGACCTTATCTCCAATCACAGCCCACGGGTGACTGTGATGCAGAAATCAGAACTCTTCCTGACCCATGGCAAGAAACCTTGTGGTTGGTATGTTGTCCAACGTTCAGTGTAGGAGAAACCAGCATTCACCCTGCGGCCCCGCCCATTCTTGAGTGCGACGAGAGCATAAACACGTATTGTGACCTCAGCGTGAGTCCTGTCCCCTAGTATGTTCTCTCAGTGGCTGGACCATTAGATGTCATAATGGGCTTGACATGTCCCTAGTCCCCATTTTTAACCAGATTTCTGGTTGTCCAGTCGCCCCACCCCAGGGCTCTACTCTGGAATGCCTCATTTGGTGGGACATCTGAGGTTGAAAAACAAAATGAAACAAATCGACAACAACAACAAAAAAACGGACTTCTTCCATCCCCAGAATGACCGCAAACTCTTTGGACGGGACCGAACCCACAGAGAGTAAGACTCGTCCATTTCCCATGAAGTCACCCGGCAATTTCACGACCATGAGTGACACGATATCCAGAGACAAAAACTTGAGCAAGAGCCTCACAGTCGCCCTTTTTTCATATCCCGAAGTGTTCTCCTCATGGTCTGTAGATCAGTCCTGCCATACCTATGACCCAAAACATAAGCCGAGTTTGTGATTTCAGACAACTGTCCAAACAGCTCTGGCCTACACACCCTACAGGCTCAGGGCCCTGGAGCCAAACCTGAGGACTGTACTTGCCCTCTCCAAGGGAATTGTATGTGCCCATTCCTATGGCCACGACCCTACTAATAGGATAACCTCCAAAGTCCCTGAGGCCATCCCAAGAGTTGTGGCTTCCCAGGACAAACAGGGGCAATCTGAGCCCATCTGAGCACCTACCTGCACTCAGACCCGTAGACTGATGTCCCCAGTGGTAATAAGGAACGAACAGGCCTCTAGGCACTAATCGGATCCATTGCTTTGGTTTCCAGGCATCTCTCCTCAGAGGCCTGGATTTCAATACCAGCATATGGCTGTTTCTTGACTCACCCATCAGAACAAATCTCATCTACACATGGGAAACATGCACGTTGGAGCTGTGTCAAAGCCTCTGTTTAGGAGAACCCTTCAGGGCCCGAGGGCCACCGCTTCATTCCAAGGACTCCATAGACACAAAAACATATTAGGACACATCCACAGGAGAGTCCATTTCAACTCAGCCTCCTCGGTTGCCCCCCACATCCAGCAGATCTAACCTTTCTTGTTGCTTGGAGACCATTGGAATGCGAGGTGGGGTACCCAGCCATACATCCTTAGAACCCTGCTCAGAATCGTTGGCCTAGAGCCAACCAACAGGTCTCAATTGTCCTGCAGAAGAATCTTTGCAGTTTGGAGCTTCTCACAACTCCCATCGTGGGAAAACCCCCATGTCCTCGTGATCCAACCCCCTTCAAGGAAGGGCCATCAGGTCAGAAAGTCCAACCTGAGCGATCGTCTGATCCTTGCCCTGACTTCAGATGCACGAGATCTCGATTGAGGTCTGTAGATTGTGCCTGCCATATCCTCACCCAGAAACCTAGGCCTAGCTTGGGTTCTCAGACTGCGTCCTCAGACTACTGGCCCACAAGCCCTCCAGTTGGGCAATCCAGAACTACAATGCCGCACTCTGCCTGCCCTACAGAAGTAAAACATTGCCCTCAATGCTACCCCGAAACCCCAAATGAGGATCAACCTGCACGCCATTCGGCTGTACCCCAAACATATAGGCTGACCTGGGCACTATTTCCCCTTCTGACCCAGCCTGAGCCTGGACCTCCTGGTCCCACCCAGACAGCTGGCCGCACACTGAGCACATCGGACCCGCCATGGCCTTAGGTCGTCATCTCTTCCCAACTGCGGTTTTCAGGCTCCAGAACCTAGACCTTATCTCCAACCACTGCCCAGGTTTGAAAATGATGCTGAAATCAGAACTCTTTCCCCATAGCAAGAAACCTTGTGGTTGGCATGTTGTCCAACGTTCAGTGTAGTTGAAACAAGCGTGGCCCATGAGGCCCAGCCCATGCTTGCGGGCCACATTGGTCACAAACACACATTGTGACCCTCAGCCTGAGCCCAGTCCTCAGGTAAGGCCTCTCAGGGCCTATATGAAGAGACAGCATATTGGGCTTGCCATGCCCCTAGGCCCCAATTTTTAACCATAGTTCGGGTTGTCCCTTCACTTTTCCCCAGGGCTCTGCTTTGGAATTCCTCTTTTGGTGGGACACCTGAGGTAACAAACCTGAAAGGAGTCCTCCCATCCCACAGATTGACGAAAAACAATTGGGATCGGGCCAAATCCACAGAGAGGAAGATTCGTCCATGGCCCATGAGACCTCCCCAACATTCCACGGCCATCGCACAAACAAAATCCAGAGACAAAAGCCTGAGCAAGCGCCTCAGACTCGCTCATTCTTCATATCCTGAAGAGTTCTTCTCATGGTTTGTAGATCGGGCGTGCCATACCTACGTCCCCAAACTTAAGCTGAGTTTGTGTTTTCAGTCTTCTGTCCTCAAAGTCCTGGGCCACACTCCCTCCAGGCTGGGGCCACTGGAGCCACACATTAGGACTGCCCCCACCCAATCCATGGGAATTCTGCCCATTCCATTGTCAAAAATCGTACAAATTAGGAGAACCCTCCAAAGTCCCTGAGGCCATCCCAATAGTGTAGGTCACCCGGGATATAAAGGGGGGTTGAAACCGGCTGAGCATCTACCTCCACTCATCTACCTCCACTCATACCAAGAAGATTGAACCAGACAGGACCCGAGGCCATTATCGGATCCATTGCTTTGGTTTACAGGCATGTCTCCTCAAAAGCCTGGATTCCAATACCAGCAGAGGGGATTTCTTGAGGCACCCATCAGAACAAATCTCGTCTCCACAATGAAACTTTTGCATGGGAGCTATGCCAAAGCTTAGGAGAATACTTCAGGGTCCCGGTGCCACCTCCCCATTCCAAGGCCCTCATGGACACAAACACACGTTAGGACCCATCCTCTGGAAAGTGCATTTCAACTCAGCCACCCCGGTTGCTCCCGCAGATCCATTAGATCTAAACTGTCTTGTTGCTAGGAGACAATTGGAAGGCGAGGCGGACTTCCCAAGCATCCATCCTCGAACGGTGCTGTGGAGTCATTCCATATGGGATGTCCTGGAGCTGTCCAACAGGTCTCAATTGTCCCGCAGAAGGAATCCTTGAAGGGGGCATCCCACATCTCCCAACGTGGAAAACCTCCATGGCCTCGAGATTCCGCTCCCTTCATGAAGGGGCCGTCATGCACAGAAACTCCAACCTGAGCCAACGTCGGATCCTCGCCCTGACTTCAGATGCATGAGATATTGGTTCAGATCTGCAGGGGGTACCTGCCGTGCCCTCACCCTGAATCCGAAGTCTACCTTGTGTTCTCAGACTTCCGTCCTCACTCTCCTGGCCCCGAAGCCGTCAAGTTTTGCAATTGCCGACCGACAATGAAGCACTCTGCCTGCCCTCTAGAAAAAATGTATTGCCTAATGAGCTGCCCAGGCAGCTTAAATGAGGATAAACCTACACGGCACTCGAATGCACCCAAATTATATAGTCTAACCTGGGCACTAATGCACTGTCTGACACAACCTGAGCCCGGACCTGCTGACCACACCCAGACAGCTGACTGCACCCTGAGCACATCAGACCCGCCATGGCCTTAGGTCATCATCTCTTCCCTACCTCAGTTTTCAGGCTTCAGAACCTAGACCTTATCTCCAATCACTGCCCACGGGTGACTGTGATGCAGAAATCAGAACTCTTCCTGACCCATGGCAAGAAACCTTGTGTTTGGCATGTTGTCCAACCTTCAGTGTAGAAGAAACCAGCATTCACCCTGAGGCCCCGCCCATTCTTGAGTGCGACGAGAGCATAAACACGCATTGTGACCTCAGCGTGAGTCCTGTCCTCTAGGAAGTCCTCTCAGTGGCTGGACCATTAGATGTCATAATGGGCTTGACATGTCCCTAGTCCCCAATTTTTAACCAGATTTCTGGTTGTCCAGTCGCCCCACCCCAGGGCTCTACTCTGGAATCCCTCATTTGGTGGGACATCTGAGGTTGAAAAACAAAATGAAACAAATCGACAACAACAACAAAAATAAACGGACTTCTTCCATCCCCAGAATGACCCCAAACTCTTTGGACGGGACCGAACCCCCAGAGAGTAAGACTCGTCCATTTCCCATGATGTCACCCGGCAATTTCACGACCATGAGTGACACGATATCCAGAGACAAAAACTTGAGCAAGAGCCTCACACTCGCCCTTTTTTCATATCCCGAAGTGTTCTCCTCATGGTCTGTAGATCAGTCCTGCCATACCTATGACCCAAAACATAAGCCGAGTTTGTGTTTTCAGACAACTGTCCAAACAGCTCTGGCCTACACACCCTACAGGCTCAGGGCCCTGGAGCCAAACCTGAGGACTGTACTTGCTCTCTCCAAGGGAATTGTATGTGCCCATTCCAATGGCCACAACCCTACTAGTAGGCTAAACTCCAAAGTCCCTGAGGCCATCCCAATAGTTGTAGCTTCCCAGGAAAAACAGGGGCAATCTGAGCCCATCTGAGCACCTACCTGCACTCAGACCCGTAGACTGATGTCCCCAGAGGTAAAAAGGAACGAACAGGCCCCTAGGCACTAATCGGATCCATTGCTTTGGTTTCCAGGCATCTCTCCTCAGAGGCCTGGATTTCAATACCAGCATATGGCTGTTTCTTGACTCACCCATCAGAACAAATCTCATCTACACATGGGAAACATGCACGTTGGAGCTGTGTCAAAGCCTCTGTTTAGGAGAACCCTTCAGGGCCCCAGGGCCACCGCTTCATTCCAAGGTCTCCATAGACACAAAAACATATTAGGACACATCCACAGGAGAGTCCATTTCAACTCAGCCTCCTCGGTTGCCCCCCACATCCAGCAGATCTAACCTGTCTTGTTGCTTGGAGACAATTGGAATGCGACGTGGGGTACCCAGCCATCCATCCTTAGAACCCTGCTCGGAATCGTTGGCCTGGAGCCAACCAACAGGTCTCAATTGTCCTGCAGAAGAATCTTTGCAGTTTGGAGCTTCTCACAACTCCCATCGTGGGAAAACCCCCATGTCCTCGTGATCCAACCCCCTTCAAGAAAGGGCCATCAGGGCAGAAAGTCCAACCTGAGCGATCGTCTGATCCTTGCCCTGACTTCAGATGCACGAGATCTCTATTGAGGTCTGTAGATTGTGCCTGCCATATCCTCACCCAGAAACCTAGGCCTAGCTTGGGTTCTCAGACTGCGTCCTCAGACTACTGGCCCACAAGCCCTCCAGTTGGGCAATCCAGAACTACAATGCCGCACTCTGCCTGCCCTACAGATGTAAAACATTGCCCTCAGGGCTACCCCGAAACCGCAAATGAGGATCAACCTGCACGCCATTCGGCTGTACCCCAAACATATAGGCTGACCTGGGCACTATTTCCCCTTCTGACCCAGCCTGAGCCTGGACCTCCTGGTCCCACCCAGACAGATGGCCGCACACTGAGCACATCGGACCCGCCATGGCCTTAGGTCGTCATCTCTTCCCAACTGCGGTTTTCAGGCTCCAGAACCTAGACCTTATCTCCAACCACTGCCCAGGGTTGAAAATGATGCAGAAATCAGAACTCTTTCCCCATGGCAAGAAACCTAGTGGTTGGCATGTTGTCCAACGTTCAGTGTAGCTGAAACAAGCGTGGCCCATGAGGCCCAGCCCATGCTTGCGGGCCACATTGGTCACAAACACACATTGTGACCCTCAGCCTGAGCCCAGTCCTCAGGTAAGGCCTCTCAGGGCCTATATGAAGAGACAGCATATTGGGCTTGCCATGCCCCTAGGCCCCAATTTTTAACCATAGTTCGGGTTGTCCCTTCACTCTTCCCCAGGGCTCTGCTTTGGAATTCCTCTTTTGGTGGGACACCTGAGGTAACAAAACTGAAAGGAGTCCTCCCATCCCACAGATTGACGAAAACCAATTGGGATCGGGCCAAATCCACAGAGAGGAAGATTCGTCCATGGCCCATGAGACCTCCCCAACATTCCACGGCCATCGCTGAAACAAAATCCAGAGAAAAAAGCCTGAGCAAGCGCCTCAGACTCGCTCATTCTTCATATCCTGAAGAGTTCTTCTCATGGTTTGTAGATCGGGCGTGCCATACCTACGTCCCCAAACTTAAGCTGAGTTTGTGTTTTCAGTTTTCTGTCCTCAAAGTCCTGGGCCACACTCCCTCCAGGCTGGGGCCCCTGGAGCCACACATTAGGACTGCCCCCACCCAATCCATGGGAATTCTGCCCATTCCATTGTCAAAAATCGTACAAATTAGGAGAACCCTCCAAAGTCCCTGAGGCCATCCCAATAGTGTAGGTCACCCGGGATATAAAGGGCGGTTGATACCGGCTGAGCATCTACCTCCACTCATCTACCTCCACTCATACCAAGAAGATTGAACCAGACAGGACCCGAGGCCATTATCGGATCCATTGCTTTGGTTTACAGGCATGTCTCCTCAAAAGCCTGGATTCCAATACCAGCAGAGGGGATTTCTTGAGGCACCCATCAGAACAAATCTCGTCTCCACAATGAAACTTGTGCATGGGAGCTATGCCAAAGCTTAGGAGAATACTTCAGGGTCCGGTGCCACCTCCCCATTCCAAGGCCCTCATGGACACAAACACACGTTAGGACCCATCCTCTGGAAAGTGCATTTCAACTCAGCCACCCCGGTTGCTCCCGCAGATCCATTAGATCTAAACTGTCTTGTTTCTAGGAGACAATTGGAAGGCGAGGCGGACTTCCCAGGCATCCATCCTGGAACAGTGCTCTGGAGTCATTCCATATGGGATGTCCTGGAGCTGTCCAACAGGTCTCAATTGTCCCGCAGAAGGAATCCTTGAAGGGGGCATCCCACATCTCCCAACGTGGAAAACCTCCATGGCCTCGAGATACCGCTCCCTTCATGAAGGGGCCGTCATGCACAGAAACTCCAACCTGAGCCAACGTCGGATCCTCGCCCTGACTTCAGATGCATGAGATATTGGTTCAGATCTGCAGGGGGTACCTGCCGTGCCCTCACCCTGAATCCGAAGACTAGCTTGTGTTCTCAGACTTCCGTCCTCACTGTCCTGGCCTCGAAGCCCTCAAGTTTGGCAATTCCGGACCGACAATGAAGCACTCTGCCTGCCCTCTAGAAAAAATTTATTGCCTAATGAGCTGCCCAGGCAGCTTAAATGAGGATAAACCTACACGGCACTCGAATGTACCCAAATTATATAGTCTAACCTGGGCACTAATGCACTGTCTGACACAACCTGAGCCCGGACCTGCTGACCAACACCCAGACAGCTGACCGCACCCTGAGCACATCAGACCCGCCATGGCCTTAGGCCATCATCTCTTCCCTACCTCAGTTTTCAAGCTTCAGAACCTAGACCTTATCTCCAATCACTGCCCACGGGTGACTGTGATGCAGAAATGAGAACTCTTCCTGACCCATGGCAAGAAACCTTGTGGTTGGCATGTTGTCCAACGTTCAGTGTAGGAGAAACCAGCATTCACCCTGAGGCCCCGCCCATTCTTGAGTGCGACGAGTGCATAAATACGCATTGTGACCTCAGCGTGAGTCCTGTCCTCTAGTAAGTCCTCTCAGTGGCTGGACCATTAGATGTCATAATGGGCTTGACATGTCCCTAGTCCCCAATTTTTAACCAGATTCCTGGTTGTCCACTCGCCCCACACCAGGGCTCTACTCTGGAATCCCTCATTTGGTGGGACATCTGAGGTTGAAAAACAAAATGAAACAAATCGACAACAACAACAAAAAAACGAACTTCTTCCATCCCCAGAATGACCGCAAACTCTTTGGACGGGACCGAACCCCCAGAGAGTAAGACTCGTCCATTTCCCATGAAGTCACTCGGCAATTTCACGACCATGAGTGACACGATATCCAGAGACAAAAACTTGAGCAAGAGCCTCACACTCGCCCTTTTTTCATATCCCGAAGTATTCTCCTCATGGTCTGTAGATCAGTCCTGCCATACCTATGACCCAAAACATAAGCCGAGTTTGTGTTTTCAGACAACTGTCCAAACAGCTCTGGCCTACACACCCTACAGGCTCAGGGCCCTGGAGCCAAACCTGAGGACTGTACTTGCCCTCTCCAAGGGAATTGTATGTGCCCATTCCAATGGCCACGACCCTACTAATAGGATAACCTCCAAAGTCGCTGAGGCCATCCCAAGAGTTGTGGCTTTCCAGGACAAACAGGGGCAATCTGAGCCCATCTGAGCACCTACCTGCACTCAGACCCGTAGACTGATGTCCCCAGAGGTAAAAAGGAACAAACAGGCCCCTAGGCACTAATCGGATCCATTGCTTTGGTTTCCAGGCATCTCTCCTCAGAGGCCTGGATTTCAATACCAGCATATGGCTGTTTCTTGACTCACCCATCAGAACAAATCTCATCTACACATGGGAAACATGCACGTTGGAGCTGTGTCAAAGCCTCTGTTTAGGAGAACCCTTCAGGGCCCAGGGCCACCACTTCATTCCAAGGTCTCCATAGACACAAAAACATATTAGGACACATCCACAGGAGAGTCCATTTCAACTCAGCCTCCTCGGTTGCCCCCCACATCCAGCAGATCTAACCTGTCTTGTTGCTTGGAGACAATTGGAATGCGAGGTGGGCTACCCAGCCATCCATCCTTAGAACCCTGCTCGGAATCGTTGGCCTGGAGCCAACCAACAGGTCTCAATTGTCCTGCAGAAGAATCTTTGCAGTTTGGAGCTTCTCACAACTCCCATCGTGGGAAAACCCCCATGTCCTCGTGATCCAACCCCCTTCAAGAAAGGGCCATCAGGGCAGAAAGTCCAACCTGAGTGATCGTCTGATCCTTGCCCTGACTTCAGATGCACGAGATCTCTATTGAGGTCTGTAGATTGTGCCTGCCATATCCTCACCCAGAAACCTAGGCCTAGCTTGGGTTCTCAGACTCCTTCCTCAGACTACTGGCCCACAAGCCCTCCAGTTGGGCAATCCAGAACTACAATGCCGCACTCTGCCTGCCCTACAGAAGTAAAACATTGCCCTCAGGGCTACCCCGAAACCCCAAATGAGGATCAACCTGCACGCCATTCGGCTGTACCCCAAACATATAGGCTGACCTGGGCACTATTTCCCCTTCTTACCAGCCTGAGCCTGGACCTCCTGGTCCCACCCAGACAGCTGGCCGCACACTGAACACATCGGACCCGCCATGGCCTTAGGTCGTCATCTCTTCCCAACTGCGGTTTTCAGGCTCCAGAACCTAGACCTTATCTCCAACCACTGCCCAGGGTTGAAAATGATGCAGAAATCAGAACTCTTTCCCCATGGCAAGAAACCTTGTGGTTGGCATGTTGTCCAACGTTCAGTGTAGTTGAAACAAGCGTGGCCCATGAGGCCCAGCCCATGCTTGCGGGCCACATTGGTCACAAACACACATTGTGACCCTCAGCCTGAGCCCAGTCCTCAGGTAAGGCCTCTCAGGGCCTATATGAAGAGACAGCATATTGGGCTTGCCATGCCCCTAGGCCCCAATTTTTAACCATAGTTCGGGTTGTCCCTTCACTCTTCCCCAGGGCTCTGCTTTGGAATTCCTCTTTTGGTGGGACACCTGAGGTAACAAACCTGAAAGGAGTCCTCCCATCCCACAGATTGACGAAAAACAATTGGGATCGGGCCAAATCCACAGAGAGGAAGATTCGTCCATGGCCCATGAGACCTCCCCAACATTCCACGGCCATCGCTGAAACAAAATCCAGAGAAAAAAGCCTGAGCAAGCGCCTCAGACTCGCTCATTCTTCATATCCTGAAGAGTTCTTCTCATGGTTTGTAGATCGGGCGTGCCATACCTACGTCCCCAAACTTAAGCTGAGTTTGTGTTTTCAGTCTTCTGTCCTCAAAGTCCTGGGCCACACTCCCTCCAGGCTGGGGCCCCTGGAGCCACACATTAGGACTTCCCCCACCCAATCTATGGGAATTCTGCCCATTCCATTGTCAAAAATCGTACAAATTAGGAGAACCCTCCAAAGTCCCTGAGGCCATCCCAATAGTGTAGGTCGCCCGGGACAAAAAAGGGCGGTTGATAACGGCTGAGCATCTACCTCCACTCATCTACCTCCACTCATACCAAGAAGATTGAACCAGACAGGATCCGAGGCCATTATCGGATCCATTGCTTTGGTTTACAGGCATGTCTCCTCAAAAGCCTGGATTCCAATACCAGCAGAGGGGATTTCCTGAGGCACCCATCAGAACAAATCTCGTCTCCACAAGGAAACTTGTGCATGGGAGCTATGCCAAAGCTTAGGAGAATACTTCAGGGTCCCGGTGCCACCTCCCCATTCCAAGGCCCTCATGGACACAAACACACGTTAGGACCCATCCTCTGGAAAGTTCATTTCAACTCAGCCACCCCGGTTGCTCCCGCAGATCCATTAGATCTAAACTGTCTTGTTGCTAGGAGACAATTGGAAGGCGAGGCGGACTTCCCAGGCATCCATCCTGGAACAGTGCTCTGGAGTCATTCCATATGGGATGTCCTGGAGCTGTCCAACAGGTCTCAATTGTCCCGCAGAAGGAATCCTTGAAGGGGGCATCCCACATCTCCCAACGTGGAAAACCTCCATGGCCTCGAGATTCCGCTCCCTTCATGAAGGGGCCGTCATGCACAGAAACTCCAACCTGAACCAACGTCGGATCCTCGCCCTGACTTCAGATGCATGAGATATTGGTTCAGATCTGCAGGGGGTACCTGCCGTGCCCTTACCCTGAATCCGAAGACTAGCTTGTGTTCTCAGACTTCCGTCCTCACTCTCCTGGCCCCGAAGCCCTCAGGTTTGGCAATTCCGGACCGACAATGAAGCACTCTGCCTGCCCTCTAGAAAAAATGTATTGCCTAATGAGCTCCCCAGGCAGCTTAAATGAGGATAAACCTACACGGCACTCGAATGTACCCAAATTATATAGTCTAACCTGGGCACTAATGCACTGTCTGACACAACCTGAGCCCGGACCTGCTGACCAACACCCAGACAGCTGACCGCACCCTGAGAACATCAGACCCGCCATGGCCTTAGGTCATCATCTCTTCCCTACCTCAGTTTTCAGGCTTCAGAACCTAGACCTTATCTCCAATCACTGCCCACGGGTGACTGTGATGCAGAAATCAGAACTCTTCCTGACCCATGGCAAGAAACCTTGTGGTTGGCATGTTGTCCAACGTTCAGTGTAGGAGAAACCAGCATTCACCCTGAGGCCCCGCCCATTCTTGAGTGCGACGAGTGCATAAACACGCATTGTGACCTCAGCGTGAGTCCTGTCCTCTAGTAAGTCCTTTCAGTGGCTGGACCATTAGATGTCATAATGGGCTTGACATGTCCCTAGTCCCCAATTTTTAACCAGATTTCTGGTTGTCCAGTCGCCCCACCCCAGGGCTCTACTCTGGAATCCCTCATTTGGTGGGACATCTGAGGTTGAAAAACAAAATGAAACAAATCGACAACAACAACAAAAAAACGGACTTCTTCCAACCCCAGAATGACCGCAAACTCTTTGGAGGGGACCGAACCCCCAGAGAGTAAGACTCGTCCATTTCCCATGAAGTCACCCGGCAATTTCACGACCATGAGTGACACGATATCCAGAGACAAAAACTTGAGCAAGAGCCTCACACTCGCCCTTTTTTCATATCCCGAAGTGTTCTCCTCATGGTCTGTAGATCAGTCCTGCCATACCTATGACCCAAAACATAAGCCGAGTTTGTGTTTTCAGACAACTGTCCAAACAGCTCTGGCCTACACACCCTACAGGCTCAGGGCCCTGGAGCCAAACCTGAGGACTGTACTTGCCCTCTCCTAGGGAATTGTATGTGCCCATTCCAATGGCCATAACCCTACTAATAGGATAACCTCCAAAGTCCCTGAGGCCATCCCAAGAGTTATGGCTTCCCAGGACAAACAGGGGCAATCTGAGCCCATCTGAGCACCTACCTGCACTCAGACCCGTAGACTGATGTCCCCAGAGGTAAAAGGAACGAACAGGCCCCTAGGCACTAATCGGAACCATTGCTTTGGTTTCCAGGCATCTCTCCTCAGAGGCCTGGATTTCAATACCAGCATATGGCTGTTTCTTGACTCACCCATCAGAACTAATCTCATCTACACATGGGAAACATGCACCTTGGAGCTGTGTCAAAGCCTCTCTTTAGGAGAACCCTTCAGGGCCCCAGGGCCACCGCTTCATTCCAAGGTCTCCATAGACACAAAAACATATTAGGACACATCCACAGGAGAGTCCATTTCAACTCAGCCTCCTCGGTTGCCCCCCACATCCAGCAGATCTAACCTGTCTTGTTGCTTGGAGACAATTGGAATGCGAGGTGGGCTACCCAGCCATCCATCCTTAGAACCCTGCTCGGAATCGTTGGCCTGGAGCCAACCAACAGGTCTCAATTGTCCTGCAGAAGAATCGTTGCAGTTTGGAGCTTCTCACAACTCCCATCGTGGGAAAACCCCCATGTCCTCGTGATCCAACCCCCTTCAAGAAAGGGCCATCAGGGCAGAAAGTCCAACCTGAGCGATCGTCTGATCCTTGCCCTGACTTCAGATGCACGGGATCTCTATTGAGGTCTGTGGATTGTGCCTGCCATATCCTCACCCAGAAACCTAGGCCTAGCTTGGGTTCTCAGACTCCGTCCTCAGACTACTGGCCCACAAGCCCTCCAGTTGGGCAATCCAGAACTACAATGCCGCACTCTGCCTGCCCTACAGAAGTAAAACATTGCCCTCAGGGCTACCCCGAAACCCCAAATGAGGATCAACCTGCACGCCATTCGGCTGTACCCCAAACATATAGGCTGACCTGGGCACTATTTCCCCTTCTGACCCAGCCTGAGCCTGGAACTCCTGGTCCCACCCAGACAGCTGGCCGCACACTGAGCACATCGGACCCACCATGGCCTTAGGTCGTCATCTCTTCCCAACTGCGGTTTTCAGGCTCCAGAACCTAGACCTTATCTCCAACCACTGCCCAGGGTTGAAAATGATGCAGAAATCAGAACTCTTTCCCCATGGCAAGAAACCTTGTGGTTGGCATGTTGTCCAACATTCAGTGTAGTTGAAACAAGCGTGGCCCATGAGGCCCAGCCCATGCTTGCGGGCCACATTGGTCACAAACACACATTGTGACCCTCAGCCTGAGCCCAGTCCTCAGGTAAGGCCTCTCAGGGCCTATATGAAGAGACAGCATATTGGGCTTGCCATGCCCCTAGGCCCCAATTTTTAACCATAGTTCGGGTTGTCCCTTCACTCTTCCCCAGGGCTCTGCTTTGGAATTCCTCTTTTGGTGGGACACCTGAGGTAACAAACCTGAAAGGAGTCCTCCCATCCCACAGATTGACGAAAAACAATTGGGATCAGGCCACATCCACAGAGAGGAAGATTCGTCCATGGCCCATGAGACCTCCCCAACATTCCACGGCCATCGCTGAAACAAAATCCAGAGACAAAAGCCTGAGCAAGCGCCTCAGACTCGCTCATTCTTCATATCCTGAAGAGTTCTTCTCATGGTTTGTAGATCGGGCGTGCCATACCTACGTCCCCAAACTTAAGCTGAGTTTGTGTTTTCAGTCTTCTGTCCTCAAAGTCCTGGGCCACACTCCCTCCAGGCTGGGGCCCCTGGAGCCACACATTAGGACTGCCCCCACCCAATCCATGGGAATTCTGCCCATTCCATTGTCAAAATTCGTACAAATTAGGAGAACCCTCCAAAGTCCCTTAGGCCATCCCAATAGTGTTGGTCACCCGGGACATAAAGGGCGGTTGATACCGGCTGAGCATCTACCTCCACTCATCTACCTCCACTCATACCAAGAAGATTGAACCAGACAGGACCCGAGGCCATTATCGGATCCATTGCTTTGGTTTACAGGCATGTCTCCTCAAAAGCCAGGATTCCAATAACAGTAGAGGGGATTTCCTGAGGCACCCATCAGAACAAATCTCGTCTCCACAAGGAATCTTTTGCATGGGAGCTATGCCAAAGCTTAGGAGAATACTTCAGGGTCCCGGTGCCACCTCCCCATTCCAAGGCCCTCATGGACACAAACACACGTTAGGACCCATCCTCTGGAAAGTGCATTTCAACTCAGCCACCCCGGTTGCTCCCGCAGATCCATTAGATCTAAACTGTCTTGTTGCTAGGAGACAATTGGAAGGCGAGGCGGACTTCCCAGGCATCCATCCTGGAACAGTGCTCTGGAGTCATTCCATATGGGATGTCCTGGAGCTGTCCAACAGGTCTCAATTGTCCCGCAGAAGGAATCCTTGAAGGGGGCATCCCACATCTCCCAACGTGGAAAACCTCCATGGCCTCGAGATTCCGCTCCCTTCATGAAGGGGCCTTCATGCACAGAAACTCCAACCTGAGCCAACGTCGGATCCTCGCCCTGACTTCAGATGCATGAGATATTGGTTCAGATCTGCAGGGGGTACCTGCCGTGCCCTTACCCTGAATCCGAAGACTAGCTTGTGTTCTCAGACTTCCGTCCTCACTCTCCTGGCCCCGAAGCCCTCAGGTTTGGCAATTCCGGACCGACAATGAAGCACTCTGCCTGCCCTCTAGAAAAAATTGATTGCCTAATGAGCTCCCCAGGCAGCTTAAATGAGGATAAACCTACACGGCACTCGAATGTACCCAAATTATATAGTCTAACCTGGGCACTAATGCACTGTCTGACACAACCTGAGCCCGGACCTGCTGACCAACACCCAGACAGCTGACCGCACCCTGAGCACATCAGACCCGCCATGGCCTTAGGTCATCATCTCTTCCCTACCTCAGTTTTCAGGCTTCAGAACCTAGACCTTATCTCCAATCACTGCCCACGGGTGACTGTGATGCAGAAATCAGAACTCTTCCTGACCCATGGCAAGAAACCTTGTGGTTGGCATGTTGTCCAACGTTCAGTGTAAGAGAAACCAGCATTCACCCTGAGGCCCCGCCCATTCTTGAGTGCGACGAGTGCATAAATACGCATTGTGACCTCAGCGTGAGTCCTGTCCTCTAGTAAGTCCTCTCAGTGGCTGGACCATTAGATGTCATAATGGGCTTGACATGTCCCTAGTCCCCAATTTTTAACCAGATTTCTGGTTGTCCAGTCGCCCCACCCCAGGGCTCTACTCTGGAATCCCTCATTTGGTGGGACATCTGAGGTTGAAAAACAAAATGAAACAAATCGACAACAACAACAAAAAAAAGGACTTCTTCCATCCCCAGAATGACCCCAAACTCTGTGGACGGGACCGAACCCCCAGAGAGTAAGACTCGTCCATTTCCCATGAAGTCACCCGGCAATTTCACGACCATGAGTGACACGATATCCAGAGACAAAAACTTGAGCAAGAGCCTCACACTCGCCCTTTTTTCATATCCCGAAGTGTTCTCCTCATGGTCTGTAGATCAGTCCTGCCATACCTATGACCCAAAACATAAGCCGAGTTTGTGTTTTCAGACAACTGTCCAAACAGCTCTGGCCTACACACCCTACAGGCTCAGGGCCCTGGAGCCAAACCTGAGGACTGTACTTGCCCTCTCCAAGGGAATTGTATGTGCCCATTCCAATGGCCACGACCCTACTAATAGGATAACCTCCAAAGTCCCTTAGGCCATCCCAAGAGTTGTGGCTTCCCAGGACAAACAGGGGCAATCTGAGCCCATCTGAGCACCTACCTGCACTCAGACCCGTAGACTGATGTCCCCAGAGGTAAAAAGGAACGAACAGGCCCCTAGGCACTAATCGGATCCATTGCTTTGGTTTCCAGGCATCTCTCCTCAGAGGCCTGGATTTCAATACCAGCATATGGCTGTTTCTTGACTCACCCATCAGAACAAATCTCATCTACACATGGGAAACATGCACGTTGGAGCTGTGTCAAAGCCTCTGTTTAGGAGAACCCTTCAGGGCCCCAGGGCCACCGCTTCATTCCAAGGTCTCCATAGACACAAAAACATATTAGGACACATCCACAGGAGAGTCCATTTCAACTCAGCCTCCTCGGTTGCACCCCACATCCAGCAGATCTAACCTGTCTTGTTGCTTGGAGACAATTGGAATGCGAGGTGGGCTACCCAGCCATCCATCCTTAGAACCCTTCTCGGAATCGTTGGCCTGGAGCCAACCAACAGGTCTCAATTGTCCTGCAGAAGAATCTTTGCAGTTTGGAGCTTCTCACAACTCCCATCGTGGGAAAACCCCCATGTCCTCGGGTTCCAACCCCCTTCAAGAAAGGGCCATCAGGGCAGAATGTCCAACCTGAGCGATCGTCTGATCTTTGCCCTGACTTCAGATGCACGGGATCTCGATTGAGGTCTGTAGATTGTGCCTGCCATATCCTCACCCAGAAACCTAGGCCTAGCTTGGGTTCTCAGACTCCGTCCTCAGACTACTGGCCCACAAGCCCTCCAGTTGGGCAATCCAGAAATACAATGCCACACTCTGCCTGCCCTACAGAAGTAAAACATTGCCCTCAGGGCTACCCCGAAACCCCAAATGAGGATCAACCTGCACGCCATTCGGCTGTACCCCAAACATATAGGCTGACCTGGGCACTATTTCCCCTTCTGACCCAGCCTGAGCCTGGACCTCCTGGTCCCACTCAGACAGCTGGCCGCACACTGAGCACATCGGACCTGCCATGGCCTTAGGTCGTCATCTCTTCCCAACTGCGGATTTCAGGCTCCAGAACCTAGACCTTATCTCCAACCACTGCCCAGGGTTGAAAATGATGCAGAAATCAGAACTCTTTCCCCATGGCAAGAAACCTTGTGGTTGGCATGTTGTCCAACGTTCAGTGTAGTTGAAACAAGCGTGGCCCATGAGGCCCAGCCCATGCTTGCGGGCCACATTGGTCACAAACACACATTGTGACCCTCAGCCTGAGCCCAGTCCTCAGGTAAGGCCTCTCAGGGCCTATATGAAAGACAGCATATTGGGCTTGCCATGCCCCTAGGCCCCAATTTTTAACCATAGTTCGGGTTGTCCCTTCACTCTTCCCCAGGGCTCTGCTTTGGAATTCCTCTTTCGGTGGGACACCTGAGGTAACAAACCTGAAAGGAGTCCTCCCATCCCACAGATTGACGAAAAACAATTGGGATCGGGCCAAAACACAGAGAGGAAGATTCGTCCATGGCCCATGAGACCTCCCCAACATTCCACGGCCATCGCTGAAACAAAATCTAGAGACAAAAGCCTGAGCAAGCTCCTCAGACTCGCTCATTCTTCATATCCTGAAGAGTTCTTCTCATGGTTTGTAGATCGGGCATGCCATACCTACGTCCCCAAACTTAAGCTGAGTTTGTGTTTTCAGTCTTCTGTCCTCAAAGTCCTGGGCCACACTCCCTCCAGGCTGGGGCCCCTGGAGCCACACATTAGGACTGCCCCCACCCAATCCATGGGAATTCTGCCCATTCCATTGTCAAAAATCGTACAAATTAGGAGAACTCTCCAAAGTCCCTGAGGCCATCCCAATAGTGTAGGTCGCCCGGGACAAAAAAGGGCGGTTGATACCGGCTGAGCATCTACCTCCTCTCATCTACCTCCACTCATACCAAGAAGATTGAACCAGACAGGACCCGAGGCCATTATCGGATCCATTGCTTTGGTTTACAGGCATGTCTCCTCAAAAGCCTGGATTCCAATACCAGCAGAGGGGATTTCCTGAGGCACCCATCAGAACAAATCTTGTCTCCACAAGGAAACTTGTGCATGGGAGCTATGCCAAAGCTTAGGAGAATACTTCAGGGTCCCGGTGCCACCTCCCCATTCCAAGGCCCTCATGGACACAAACACACGTTAGGAACCATCCTCTGGAAAGTGCATTTCAACTCAGCCACCCCGGTTGCTCCCGCAGATCCATTAGATCTAAACTGTCTTGTTGCTAGGAGACAATTGGAAGGCGAGGCGGACTTCCCAGGCATCCATCCTGGAACGGTGCTCTGGAGTCATTCCATATGGGATGTCCTGGAGCTGTCCAACAGGTCTCAATTTTCCCGCAGAAGGAATCCTTGAAGGGGGCATCCCACATCTCCCAACGTGGAAAACCTCCATGGCCTCGAGATTCCGCTCCCTTCATGAAGGGGCCGTCATGCACAGAAACTCCAACCTGAGCCAACGTCGGATCCTCGCCCTGACTTCAGATGCATGAGATTTTGGTTCAGATCTGTAGGGGGTACCTGCCGTGCCCTCACCCTGAATCCGAAGTCTAGCTTGTGTTCTCAGACTTCCGTTCACTCTCCTGGCCCTGAAGCCCTCATGTTTGGCAATTCTGGACCGACAATGAAGCACTCTGCCTGCCCTCTAGAAAAAATATATTGCCTAATGAGCTGCCCAGTCAGCTTAAATGAAGATAAACCTACACGGCACTCGAATGTACCCAAATTATATAGTCTAACCTGGGCACTAATGCACTGTCTGACACAACCTGAGCCCGGACCTGCTGACCAACACCCAGACAGCTGACCGCACGCTGAGCACATCAGACACGCCATGGCCTTAGGTCATCATCTCTTCCCTACCTCAGTTTTCAGGCTTCAGAACCTAGACCTTATCTCCAATCACTGCCCACGGGTGACTGTGATGCAGAAATCAGAACTCTTCCTGACCCATGGCAAGAAACCTTGTGGTTGGCATGTTGTCCAACGTTCAGTGTAGGAGAAACCAGCATTCACCCTGAGGCCCCGCCCATTCTTGAGTGTGACGAGTGCATAAACACGCATTGTGACCTCAGCGTGAGTCCTGTCCTCTAGTAAGTCCTCTCAGGGGCTGGACCATTAGATGTCATAATGGGCTTGACATGTCCCTAGTCCCCAATTTTTAACCAGATTTCTGGTTGTCCAGTCGCCCCACCCCAGGGCTCTACTCCGGAATCCCTCATTTGGTGGGACATCTGAGGTTGAAAAACAAAATGAAACAAATCGACAACAACAACAAAAAAACGGACTTCTTCCATCCCCAGAATGACCCCAAACTCTGTGGACGGGACCGAACCCCCAGAGAGTAAGACTCGTCCATTTCCCATGAAGTCACCCGGCAATTTCACGACCATGAGTGACACGATATCCAGAGATAAAAACTTGAGCAAGAGCCTCACACTCGCCCTTTTTTCATATCCCGAAGTGTTCTCCTCATGGTCTGTAGATCAGTCCTGCCATACCTATGACCCAAAACATAAGCCGAGTTTGTGTTTTCAGACAACTGTCCAAACAGCTCTGGCCTACACACCCTACAGGCTCAGGGCCCTGGAGCCAAACCTGAGGACTGTACTTGCCCTCTCCAAGGGAATTGTATGTGCCCATTCCAATGGCCACGACCCTACTAATAGGATAACCTCCAAATTCCCTGAGGACATCCCAAGAGTTGTGGCTTCCCAGGACAAACAGGGGCAATCTGAGCCCATCTGAGCACCTACCTGCACTCAGACCCGTAGACTGATGTCCCCAGAGGTAAAAAGGAACGAACAGGCCCCTAGGCACAAATCGGATCCATTGCTTTGGTTTCCAGGCATCTCTCCTCAGAGGCCTGGATTTCAGTACCAGCATATGGCTGTTTCTTGACTCACCCATCAGAACAAATCTCATCTACACATGGGAAACATGCACGTTGGAGCTGTGTCAAAGCCTCTGTTTAGGAGAACCCTTCAGGGCCCAGGGCCACCGCTTCATTCCAAGGTCTCCATAGACACAAAAACATATTAGGACACATCCACAGGAGAGTCCATTTCAACTCAGCCTCCTCGGTTGCCCCCCACATCCAGCAGATCTAACCTGTCTTGTTGCTTGGAGACAATTGGAATGCGAGGTGGGCTACCCAGCCATCCATCCTTAGAACCCTGCTCGGAATCGTTGGCCTGGAGCCAACCAACAGGTCTCAATTGTCCTGCAGAAGAATCGTTGCAGTTTGGAGCTTCTCACAACTCCCATCGTGGGAAAACCCCCATGTCATCGAGTTCCAACCCCCTTCAAGAAAGGGCCATCAGGGCAGAAAGTCCAACCTGAGCGATCGTCTGATCCTTGCCCTGACTTCAGATGCACGAGATCTCTATTGAGGTCTGTAGATTGTGCCTGCCATATCCTCACCCAGAAACCTAGGCCTAGCTTGGGTTCTCAGACTCCGTCCTCAGACTACTGGCCCACAAGCCCTTCAGGTGGGCAATCCAGAACTACAATGCCGCACTCTGCCTGCCCTACAGAAGTAAAACATTGCCCTCAGGGCTACACCGAAACCCCAAATGAGGATCAACCTGCACGCCATTCGGCTGTACCCCAAACATATAGGCTGACCTGGGCACTATTTCCCCTTCTGACCCAGCCTGAGCCTGGACCTCCTGGTCCCACCCAGACAGCTGGCCGCACACTGAGCACATCGGACCCGCCATGGCCTTAGGTCGTCATCTCTTCCCAACTGCGGTTTTCAGGCTCCAGAACCTAGACCTTATCTCCAACCACTGCCCAGGGTTGAAAATGATGCAGAAATCAGAACTCTTTCCCCATGGCAAGAAACCTTGTGGTTGGCATGTTGTCCAACGTTCAGTGTAGTTGAAACAAGCGTGGCCCATGAGGCCCAGCCCATGCTTGCGGGCCACATTGGTCACAAACACACATTGTGACCCTCAGCCTGAGCCCAGTCCTCAGGTAAGGCCTCTCAGGGCCTATATGAAGAGACAGCATATTGGGCTTGCCATGCCCCTAGGCCCCAATTTTTAACCATAGTTCGGGTTGTCCCTTCACTCTTCCCCAGGGCTCTGCTTTGGAATTCCTCTTTTGGTGGGACACCTGAGGTAACAAACCTGAAAGGAGTCCTCCCATCCCACAGATTGACGAAAAACAATTGGGATCAGGCCACATCCACAGAGAGGAAGATTCGTCCATGGCCCATGAGACCTCCCCAACATTCCACGGCCATCGCTGAAACAAAATCCAGAGACAAAAGCCTGAGCAAGCGCCTCAGACTCGCTCATTCTTCATATCCTGAAGAGTTCTTCTCATGGTTTGTAGATCGGGCGTGCCATACCTACGTCCCCAAACTTAAGCTGAGTTTGTGTTTTCAGTCTTCTGTCCTCAAAGTCCTGGGCCACACTCCCTCCAGGCTGGGGCCCCTGGAGCCACACATTAGGACTGCCCCCACCCAATCCATGGGAATTCTGCCCATTTCATTGTCAAAAATCGTACAAATTAGGAGAACCCTCCAAAGTCCCTTAGGCCATCCCAATAGTGTAGGTCACCCGGGACATAAAGGGCGGTTGATACCGGCTGAGCATCTACCTCCACTCATCTACCTCCACTCATACCAAGAAGATTGAACCAGACAGGACCCGAGGCCATTATCGGATCCATTGCTTTGGTTTACAGGCATGTCTCCTCAAAAGCCTGGATTCCAATAACAGCAGAGGGGATTTCCTGAGGCACCCATCAGAACAAATCTCGTCTCCACAAGGAATCTTTTGCATGGGAGCTATGCCAAAGCTTAGGAGAATACTTCAGGGTCCCGGTGCCACCTCCCCATTCCAAGGCCCTCATGGACACAAACACACGTTAGGACCCATCCTCTGGAAAGTGCATTTCAACTCAGCCACCCCGGTTGCTCCCGCAGATCCATTAGATCTAAACTGTCTTGTTGCTAGGAGACAATTGGAAGGCGAGGCGGACTTCCCAGGCATCCATCCTGGAACAGTGCTCTGGAGTCATTCCATATGGGATGTCCTGGAGCTGTCCAACAGGTCTCAATTGTCCCGCAGAAGGAATCCTTGAAGGGGGCATCCCACATCTCCCAACGTGGAAAACCTCCATGGCCTCGAGATTCCGCTCCCTTCATGAAGGGGCCGTCATGCACAGAAACTCCAACCTGAGCCAACGTCGGATCCTCGCCCTGATTTCAGATGCATGAGATATTGGTTCAGATCTGCAGGGGGTACCTGCCGTGCCCTTACCCTGAATCCGAAGACTAGCTTGTGTTCTCAGACTTCCGTCCTCACTCTCCTGGCCCCGAAGCCCTCAGGTTTGGCAATTCCGGACCGACAATGAAGCACTCTGCCTGCCCTCTAGAAAAAATGTATTGCCTAATGAGCTCCCCAGGCAGCTTAAATGAGGATAAACCTACACGGCACTCGAATGTACCCAAATTATATAGTCTAACCTGGGCACTAATGCACTGTCTGACACAACCTGAGCCCGGACCTGCTGACCAACACCCAGACAGCTGACCGCACCCTGAGAACATCAGACCCGCCATGGCCTTAGGTCATCATCTCTTCCCTACCTCAGTTTTCAGGCTTCAGAACCTAGACCTTATCTCCAATCACTGCCCACGGGTGACTGTGATGCAGAAATCAGAACTCTTCCTGACCCATGGCAAGAAACCTTGTGGTTGGCATGTTGTCCAACGTTCAGTGTAGGAGAAACCAGCATTCACCCTGAGGCCCCGCCCATTCTTGAGTGTGACGAGTGCATAAACACGCATTGTGACCTCAGCGTGAGTCCTGTCCTCTAGGAAGTCCTCTCAGTGGCTGGACCATTAGATGTCATAATGGGCTTGACATGTCCCTAGTCCCCAATTTTTAACCAGATTTCTGGTTGTCCAGTCGCCCCACCCCAGGGCTCTACTCTGGAATCCCTCATTTGGTGGGACATCTGAGGTTGAAAAACAAAATGAAACAAATCGACAACAACAACAAAAAAACGGACTTCTTCCATCCCCAGAATGACCGCAAACTCTTTGGAGGGGACCGAACCCCCAGAGAGTAAGACTCGTCCATTTCCCATGAAGTCACCCGGCAATTTCACGAGCATGAGTGACACGATATCCAGAGACAAAAACTTGAGCAAGAGCCTCACACTCGCCCTTTTTTCATATCCCGAAGTGTTCTCCTCATGGTCTGTAGATCAGTCCTGCCATACCTATGACCCAAAACATAAGCCGAGTTTGTGTTTTCAGACAACTGTCCAAACACCTCTGGCCTACACACCCTACAGGCTCAGGGCCCTGGAGCCAAACCTGAGGACTGTACTTGCCCTCTCCAAGGGAATTGTATGTGCCCATTCCAATGGCCACGACCCTACTAATAGGATATCCTCCAAAGTCCCTGAGGCCATCCCAAGAGTTATGGCTTCCCAGGACAAACAGGGGCAATCTGAGCCCATCTGAGCACCTACCTGCACTCAGACCCGTAGACAGATGTCCCCAGAGGTAAAAGGAACGAACAGGCCCCTAGGCACTAATCGGATCCATTGCTTTGGTTTCCAGGCATCTCTCCTCAGAGGCCTGGATTTCAATACCAGCATATGGCTGTTTCTTGACTCACCCATCAGAACTAATCTCATCTACACATGGGAAACATGCACGTTGGAGCTGTGTCAAAGCCTCTGTTTAGGAGAACCCTTCAGGGCCCCAGGGCCACCGCTTCATTCCAAGGTCTCCATAGACACAAAAACATATTAGGACACATCCACAGGAGAGTCCATTTCACCTCAGCCTCCTCGGTTGCCCCCCACATCCACCAGATCTAACCTGTCTTGTTGCTTGGAGACAATTGGAATGCGAGGTGGGCTACCCAGCCATCCATCCTTAGAACCCTGCTCGGAATCGTTGGCCTGGAGCCAACCAACAGGTCTCAATTGTCCTGCAGAAGAATCTTTGCAGTTTGGAGCTTCTCACAACTCCCATCGTGGGAAAACCCCCATGTCCTCGTGATCCAACCCCCTTCAAGAAAGGGCCATCAGGGCAGAAAGTCCAACCTGAGCGACGTCTGATCCTTGCCCTGACTTCAGATGCACGGGATCTCTATTGAGGTCTGTGGATTGTGCCTGCCATATCCTCACCCAGAAACCTAGGCCTAGCTTCGGTTCTCAGACTCCGTCCTCAGACTACTGGCCCACAAGCCCTCCAGTTGGGCAATCCAGAACTACAATGCCGCACTCTGCCTGCCCTACAGAAGTAAAACATTGCCCTCAGGGCTACCCCGAAACCCCAAATGAGGATCAACCTGCACGCCATTCGGCTGTACCCCAAACATATAGGCTGACCTGGGCACTATTTCCCCTTCTGACCCAGCCTGAGCCTGGACCTCCTGGTCCCACCCAGACAGCTGGCCGCACACTGAGCACATCGGACCCGCCATGGCCTTAGGTCGTCATCTCTTCCCAACTGCGGTTTTCAGGCTCCAGAACCTAGACCTTATCTCCAACCACTGCCCAGGGTTGAAAATGATGCAGAAATCAGAACTCTTTCCCCATGGCAAGAAACCTTGTGGTTGGCATGTTGTCCAACATTCAGTGTAGTTGAAACAAGCGTGGCCCATGAGGCCCAGCCCATGCTTGCGGGCCACATTGGTCACAAACACACATTGTGACCCTCAGCCTGAGCCCAGTCCTCAGGTAAGGCCTCTCAGGGCCTATATGAAGAGACAGCATATTGGGCTTGCCATGCCCCTAGGCCCCAATTTTTAACCATAGTTCGGGTTGTCCCTTCACTCTTCCCCAGGGCTCTGCTTTGGAATTCCTCTTTTGGTGGGACACCTGAGGTAACAAACCTGAAAGGAGTCCTCCCATCCCACAGATTGACGAAAAACAATTGGGATCAGGCCACATCCACAGAGAGGAAGATTCGTCCATGGCCCATGAGACCTCCCCAACATTCCACGGCCATCATTGAAACAAAATCTAGATACAAAAGCCTGAGCAAGCGCCTCAGACTCGCTCATTCTTCATATCCTGAAGAGTTCTTCTCATGGTTTGTAGATCGGGCGTGCCATACCTACGTCCCCAAACTTAAGCTGAGTTTGTGTTTTCAGTCTTCTGTCCTCAAAGTCTTGGGCCACACTCCCTCCAGGCTGGGGCCCCTGGAGCCACACATTAGGACTGCCCCAACCCAATCCATGGGAATTCTGCCCATTCCATTGTCAAAATTCGTACAAATTAGGAGAACCCTCCAAAGTCCCTGAGGCCATCCCAATAGTGTAGGTCGCCCGGGACAAAAAAGGGCGGTTGATACCGGCTGAGCATCTACCTCCACTCATCTACCTCCACTCATACCAAGAAGATTGAACCAGACAGGACCCGAGGCCATTATCGGATCCATTGCTTTGGTTTACAGGCATGTCTCCTCAAAAGCCTGGATTCCAATACCAGCAGAGGGGATTTCCTGAGGCACCCATCAGAACAAATCTCGTCTCCACAAGGAAACTTGTGCATGGGAGCTATGCCAAAACTTAGGAGAATACTTCAGGGTCCCGGTGCCACCTCCCCATTCCAAGGCCCTCATGGACACAAACAGACGTTAGGAACCATCCTCTGGAAAGTGCATTTCAACTCAGCCACCCCGGTTGCTCCCGCAGATCCATTAGATCTAAACTGTCTTGTTGCTAGGAGACAATTGGAAGGCGAGGTGGACTTCCCAGGCATCCATCCTGGAACGGTGCTCTGGAGTCATTCCATATGGGATGTCCTGGAGCTGTCCAACAGGTCTCAATTGTCCCGCAGAAGGAATCCTTGAAGGGGGCATCCCAAATCTCCCAACGTGGAAAACCTCCATGGCCTCGAGATTCCGCTCCCTTCATGAAGGGGCCGTCATGCACAGAAACTCCAACCTGAGCCAACGTCGGATCCTCGCCCTGACTTCAGATGCATGAGATATTGGTTCAGATCTGCAGGGGGTACCTGCCGTGCCCTCACCCTGAATCCGAAGTCTAGCTTGTGTTCTCAGACTTCCGTCCTCACTCTCCTGGCCCCGAAGCCCTCAAGTTTGGCAATTCCGGACCGACAATGAAGCACTCTGCCTGCCCTCTAGAAAAAATGTATTGCCTAATGAGCTCCCCAGGCAGCTTAAATGAGGATAAACCTACACGGCACTCGAATGTACCCAAATTATATAGTCTAACCTGGGCACTAATGCACTGTCTGACACAACCTGAGCCCGGACCTGCTGACCAACACCCAGACAGCTGACCGCACCCTGAGCACATCAGACCCGCCATGGCCTTAGGTCATCATCTCTTCCCTACCTCAGTTTTCAGGCTTCAGAACCTAGACCTTATCTCCAATCACTGCCCACGGGTGACTGTGAAGCAGAAATGAGAACTCTTCCTGACCCATGGCAAGAAACCTTGTGGTTGGCATGTTGTCCAACGTTCAGTGTAGGAGAAACCAGAATTCACCCTGAGGCCCCGCCCATTCTTGAGTGCGACGAGTGCATAAACACGCATTGTGACCTCAGCGTGAGTCCTGTCCTCTAGTAAGTCCTCTCAGTGGCTGGACCATTAGATGTCATAATGGGCTTGACATGTCCCTAGTCCCCAATTTTTAACCAGATGTCTGGTTGTCCAGTCGCCCCACCCCAGGGCTCTCCTCTGGAATCCCTCATTTGGTGGGACATCTGAGGTTGAAAAACAAAATGAAACAAATCGACAACAACAACAAAAAAACGGACTTCTTCCATCCCCAGAATGACCGCAAACTCTTTGGACGAGACCGAACCCCCAGAGAGTAAGACTCGTCCATTTCCCATGAAGTCACCCGGCAATTTCACGACCATGAGTGACACGATATCCAGAGACAAAAACTTGAGCAAGAGCCTCACACTCGCCCTTTTTTCATATCCCGAAGTGTTCTCCTCATGGTCTGTAGATCAGTCCTGCCATACCTATGACCCAAAACATAAGCCGAGTTTGTGTTTTCAGACAACTGTCCAAACAGCTCTGGCCTACACACCCTACAGGCTCAGGGCCCTGGAGCCAAACCTGAGGACTGTACTTGCCCTCTCCAAGGGAATTGTATGTGCCCATTCCAATGGCCACAACCCTACTAATAGGATAACCTCCAAAGTCCCTGAGGCCATCCCAAGAGTTGTGGCTTCCCAGGACAAACAGGGGCAATCTGAGCCCATCTGAGCACCTACCTGCACTCAGACCCGTAGACTGATGTCCCCAGAGGTAAAAAGGAACGAACAGGCCCCTAGGCACTAATCGGATCCATTGCTTTGGTTTCCAGGCATCTCTCCTCAGAGGCCTGGATTTCAATACCAGCATATGGCTGTTTCTTGACTCACCCATCAGAACAAATCTCATCTACACATGGGAAACATGCACGTTGGAGCTGTGTCAAAGCCTCTGTTTAGGAGAGCCCTTCAGGGTCCAGGGCCACCGCTTCATTCCAAGGTCTCCATAGACACAAAAACATATTAGGACACATCCACAGGAGAGTCCATTTCAACTCAGCCTCCTCGGTTGCCCCCCACATCCAGCAGATCTAACCTGTCTTGTTGCTTGGAGACAATTGGAATGCGAGGTGGGCTACCCAGCCATCCATCCTTAGAACCCTGCTCGGAATCGTTGGCCTGGAGCCAACCAACAGGTCTCAATTGTCCTGCAGAAGAATCTTTGCAGTTTGGAGCTTCTCACAACTCCCATCGTGGGAAAACCCCCATGTCCTCGTGATCCAACCCCCTTCAAGAAAGGGCCATCAGGGCAGAAAGTCCAACCTGAGCGATCGTCTGATCCTTGCCCTGACTTCAGATGCACGAGATCTCTATTGAGGTCTGTAGATTGTGCCTGCCATATCCTCACCCAGAAACCTAGGCCTAGCTTGGGTTCTCAGACTCCGTCCTCAGACTACTGGCCCACAAGCCCTCCAGTTGGGCAATCCAGAACTACAATGCCGCACTCTGCCTGCCCTACAGAAGTAAAATATTGCCCTCAGGGCTACCCCGAAACCCCAAATGAGGATCAACCTGCACGCCATTCGGCTGTACCCCAAACATATAGGCTGACCTGGGCACTATTTCCCCTTCTGACCCAGCCTGAGCCTGGACCTCCTGGTCCCACCCAGACAGCTGGCCGCACACTGAGCACATCGGACCCGCCATGGCCTTAGGTCGTCATCTCTTCCCAACTGCGGTTTTCAGGCTCCAGAACCTAGACCTTATCTCCAACCACTGCCCAGGGTTGAAAATGATGCAGAAATCAGAACTCTTTCCCCATGGCAAGAAACCTTGTGGTTGGCATGTTGTCCAACGTTCAGTGTAGTTGAAACAAGCGTGGCCCATGAGGCCCAGCCCATGCTTGCGGGCCACATTGGTCACAAACACACATTGTGACCCTCAGCCTGAGCCCAGTCCTCAGGTAAGGCCTCTCAGGGCCTATATGAAGAGACAGCATATTGGGCTTGCCATGCCCCTAGGCCCCAATTTTTAACCATAGTTCGGGTTGTCCCTTCACTCTTCCCCAGGGCTCTGCTTTGGAATTCCTCTTTGAGTGGGACACCTGAGGTAACAAACCTGAAAGGAGTCCTCCCATCCCACAGATTGACGAAAAACAATTGGGATCGGGCCAAAACACAGAGAGGAAGATTCGTCCATGGCCCATGAGACCTCCCCAACATTCCACGGCCATCACTGAAACAAAATCTAGAGACAAAAGCCTGAGCAAGCGCCTCAGACTCGATCATTCTTCATATCCTGAAGAGTTCTTCTCATGGTTTGTAGATCGGGCGTGCCATACCTACGTCCCCAAACTTAAGCTGAGTTTGTGTTTTCAGTCTTCTGTCCTCAAAGTCCTGGGCCACACTCCCTCCAGGCTGGGGCCCCTGGAGCCACACATTAGGACTGCCCCCACCCAATCCATGGGAATTCTGCCCATTCCATTGTCAAAAATCGTACAAATTAGGAGAACCCTCCAAAGTCCCTGAGGCCATCCCAATAGTGTAGGTCGCCCGGGACAAAAAAGGGCGGTTGATACCGGCTGAGCATCTACCTCCACTCATCTACCTCCACTCATACCAAGAAGATTGAACCAGACAGGACCCGAGGCCATTATCGGATCCATTGCTTTGGTTTACAGGCATGTCTCCTCAAAAGCCTGGATTCCAATACCAGCAGAGGGGATTTCCTGAGGCACCCATCAGAAGAAATCTCGTCTCCACAAGGAAACTTGTGCATGGGAGCTATGCCAAAGCTTAGGAGAATACTTCAGGGTCCCGGTGCCACCTCCCCATTCCAAGGCCCTCATGGACACAAACACACGTTAGGAACCATCCTCTGGAAAGTGCATTTCAACTCAGCCACCCTGGTTGCTCCCGCAGATCCATTAGATCTAAACTGACTTGTTGCTAGGAGACAATTGGAAGGCGAGGCGGACTTCCCAGGCATCCATCCTGGAACAGTGTTCTGGAGTCATTCCATATGGGATGTCCTGGAGCTGTCCAACAGGTCTCAATTGTCCCGCAGAAGGAATCCTTGAAGGGGGCATCCCACATCTCCCAACGTGGAAAACCTCCATGGCCTCGAGATTCCGCTCCCTTCATGAAGGGGCCGTCATGCACAGAAACTCCAACCTGAGCCAACGTCGGATCCTCGCCCTGACTTCAGATGCATGAGATATTGGTTCAGATCTGCAGGGGGTACCTGCCGTGCCCTCACCCTGAATCCGAAGTCTAGCTTGTGTTCTCAGACTTCCGTCCTCACTCTCCTGGCCCCGAAGCCCTCATGTTTGGCAATTCCGGACCGACAATGAAGCACTCTGCCTGCCCTCTAGAAAAAATATATTGCCTAATGAGCTGCCCAGGCAGCTTAAATGAAGATAAACCTACACGGCACTCGAATGTACCCAAATTATATAGTCTAACCTGGGCACTAATGCACTGTCTGACACAACCTGAGCCCGGACCTGCTGACCAACACCCAGACAGCTGACCGCACGCTGAGCACATCAGACCCGCCATGGCCTTAGGTCATCATCTCTTCCCTACCTCAGTTTTCAGGCTTCAGAACCTAGACCTTATCTCCAATCACTGCCCACGGGTGACTGTGATGCAGAAATCAGAACTCTTCCTGACCCATGGCAAGAAACCTTGTGGTTGGCATGTTGTCCAACGTTCAGTGTAGGAGAAACCAGCATTCACCCTGAGGTCCCGCCCATTCTTGAGTGCGACAAGTGCATAAACAGGCATTGTGACCTCAGCGTGAGTCCTGTCCTCTAGTAAGTCCTCTCAGTGGCTGGACCATTAGATGTCATAATGGGCTTGACATGTCCCTAGTCCCCAATTTTTAACCAGATTTCTGGTTGTCCAGTCGCCCCACCCCAGGGCTCTACTCTGGAATCCCTCATTTGGTGGGACATCTGAGGTTGAAAAACAAAATAAAACAAATCGACAACAACAACAAAAAAACGGACTTCTTCCATCCCCAGAATGACCGCAAACTCTTTGGACGGGACCGAACCCCCAGAGAGTAAGACTCGTCCATTTCCCATGAAGTCACCCGGCAATTTCACGACCATGAGTGACACGATATCCAGAGACAAAAACTTGAGCAAGAGCCTCACACTCGCCCTTTTTTCATATCCCGAAGTGTTCTCCTCATGGTCTGTAGATCAGTCCTGCCATACCTATGACCCAAAACATAAGCCGAGTTTGTGTTTTCAGACAACTGTCCAAACAGCTCTGGCCTACGCATCCTACAGGCTCAGGGCCCTGGAGCCAAACCTGAGGACTGTACTTGCCCTCTCCAAGGGAATTGTATGTGCCCATTCCAATGGCCACGACCCTACTAATAGGATAACCTCCAAAGTCCCTGAGGCCATCCCAAGAGTTGTGGCTTCCCAGGACAAACAGGGGCAATCTGAGCCCATCTGAGCACCTACCTGCACTCAGACCCGTAGACTGATGTCCCCAGAGGTAAAAAGGAACGAACAGGCCCCTAGGCACTAATCGGATCCATTGTTTTGGTTTCCAGGAAACTCTCCTCAGAGGCCTGGATTTCAATACCAGAATATGGCTGTTTCTTGACTCACCCATCAGAACAAATCTCATCTACACATGGGAAACATGCACGTTGCAGCTGTGTCAATGCCTCTGTTTAGGAGAACCCTTCAGGGCCCCAGGGCCACCGCTTCATTCCAAATCTCCATAGACACAAAAACATATTAGGACACATCCACAGGAGAGTCCATTTCAACTCAGCCTCCTCGGTTGCCCCCCACATCCAGCAGATCTAACCTGTCTTGTTGCTTGGAGACAATTGGAATGCGAGGTGGGCTACCCAGCCATCCATCCTTAGAACCCTGCTCGGAATCGTTGGCCTGGAGCCAACCAACAGGTCTCAATTGTCCTGCAGAAGAATCTTTGCAGTTTGGAGCTTCTCACAACTCCCATCGTGGGAAAACCCCCATGTCCTCGTGATCCAACCCCCTTCAAGAAAGGGCCATCAGGGCAGAAAGTCCAACCTGAGCGATCGTCTGATCCTTGCCCTGACTTCAGATGCACGAGATCTCTATTGAGGTCTGTAGATTGTGCCTGCCATATCCTCACCCAGAAACCTAGGCCTAGCTTCGGTTCTCAGACTCCGTCCTCAGACTACTGGCCCACAAGCCCTCCAGTTGGGCAATCCAGAACTACAATGCCGCACTCTGCCTGCCCTACAGAAGTAAAATATTGCCCTCAGGGCTACCCCGAAACCCCAAATGAGGATCAACCTGCACGCCATTCGGCTGTACCCCAAACATATAGGCTGACCTGGGCACTATTTCCCCTTCTGACCCAGCCTGAGCCTGGACCTCCTGGTCCCACCCAGACAGCTGGCCGCACACTGAGCACATCGGACCCGCCATGGCCTTAGGTCGTCATCTCTTCCCAACTGCGGTTTTCAGGCTCCAGAACCTAGACCTTATCTCCAACCACTGCCCAGGGTTGAAAATGATGCAGAAATCAGAACTCTTTCCCCATGGCAAGAAACCTTGTGGTTGGCATGTTGTCCAACGTTCAGTGTAGTTGAAACAAGCGTGGCCCATGAGGCCCAGCCCATGCTTGCGGGCCACATTGGTCACAAACACACATTGTGACCCTCAGCCTGAGCCCAGTCCTCAGGTAAGGCCTCTCAGGGCCTATATGAAGAGACAGCATATTGGGCTTGCCATGCCCCTAGGCCCCAATTTTTAACCATAGTTCGGTTTGTCCCTTCACTCTTCCCCAGGGCTCTGCTTTGGAATTCCTCTTTTGGTGGGACACCTGAGGTAACAAACCTGAAAGGAGTCCTCCCATCCCACAGATTGACGAAAAACAATTGGGATCGGGCCAAAACACAGAGAGGAAGATTCGTCCATGGCCCATGAGACCTCCCCAACATTCCACGGCCATCGCTGAAACAAAATCTAGAGACAAAAGCCTGAGCAAGCGCCTCAGACTCGCTCATTCTTCATATCCTGAAGAGTTCTTCTCATGGTTTGTAGATCGGGCGTGCCATACCTACGTCCCCAAACTTAAGCTGAGTTTGTGTTTTCAGTCTTCTGTCCTCAAAGTCCTGGGCCACACTCCCTCCAGGCTGGGGCCCCTGGAGCCACACATTAGGACTGCCCCCACCCAATCCATGGGAATTCTGCCCATTCCATTGTCAAAAATCGTACAAATTAGGAGAACCCTCCAAAGTCCCTGAGGCCATCCCAATAGTGTAGGTCGCCCGGGACAAAAAAGGGCGGTTGATACCGGCTGAGCATCTACCTCCACTCATCTACCTCCAATCATACCAAGAAGATTGAACCAGACAGGACCCGAGGCCATTATCGGATCCATTGCTTTGGTTTACAGGCATGTCTCCTCAAAAGCCTGGATTCCAATACCAGCAGAGGGGATTTCCTGAGGCACCCATCAGAAGAAATCTCGTCTCCACAAGGAAACTTGTGCATGGGAGCTATGCCAAAGCTTAGGAGAATACTTCAGGGTCCCGGTGCCACCTCCCCATTCCAAGGCCCTCATGGACACAAACACACGTTAGGAACCATCCTCTGGAAAGTGCATTTCAACTCAGCCACCCTGGTTGCTCCCGCAGATCCATTAGATCTAAACTGACTTGTTGCTAGGAGACAATTGGAAGGCGAGGCGGACTTCCCAGGCATCCATCCTGGAACAGTGTTCTGGAGTCATTCCATATGGGATGTCCTGGAGCTGTCCAACAGGTCTCAATTGTCCCGCAGAAGGAATCCTTGAAGGGGGCATCCCACATCTCCCAACGTGGAAAACCTCCATGGCCTCGAGATTCCGCTCCCTTCATGAAGGGGCCGTCATGCACAGAAACTCCAACCTGAGCCAACGTCGGATCCTCGCCCTGACTTCAGATGCATGAGATATTGGTTCAGATCTGCAGGGGGTACCTGCCGTGCCCTCACCCTGAATCCGAAGTCTAGCTTGTGTTCTCAGACTTCCGTCCTCACTCTCCTGGCCCCGAAGCCCTCATGTTTGGCAATTCCGGACCGACAATGAAGCACTCTGCCTGCCCTCTAGAAAAAATATATTGCCTAATGAGCTGCCCAGGCAGCTTAAATGAAGATAAACCTACACGGCACTCGAATGTACCCAAATTATATAGTCTAACCTGGGCACTAATGCACTGTCTGACACAACCTGAGCCCGGACCTGCTGACCAACACCCAGACAGCTGACCGCACGCTGAGCACATCAGACCCGCCATGGCCTTAGGTCATCATCTCTTCCCTACCTCAGTTTTCAGGCTTCAGAACCTAGACCTTATCTCCAATCACTGCCCACGGGTGACTGTGATGCAGAAATCAGAACTCTTCCTGACCCATGGCAAGAAACCTTGTGGTTGGCATGTTGTCCAACGTTCAGTGTAGGAGAAACCAGCATTCACCCTGAGGTCCCGCCCATTCTTGAGTGCGACAAGTGCATAAACAGGCATTGTGACCTCAGCGTGAGTCCTGTCCTCTAGTAAGTCCTCTCAGTGGCTGGACCATTAGATGTCATAATGGGCTTGACATGTCCCTAGTCCCCAATTTTTAACCAGATTTCTGGTTGTCCAGTCGCCCCACCCCAGGGCTCTACTCTGGAATCCCTCATTTGGTGGGACATCTGAGGTTGAAAAACAAAATAAAACAAATCGACAACAACAACAAAAAAACGGACTTCTTCCATCCCCAGAATGACCGCAAACTCTTTGGACGGGACCGAACCCCCAGAGAGTAAGACTCGTCCATTTCCCATGAAGTCACCCGGCAATTTCACGACCATGAGTGACACGATATCCAGAGACAAAAACTTGAGCAAGAGCCTCACACTCGCCCTTTTTTCATATCCCGAAGTGTTCTCCTCATGGTCTGTAGATCAGTCCTGCCATACCTATGACCCAAAACATAAGCCGAGTTTGTGTTTTCAGACAACTGTCCAAACAGCTCTGGCCTACGCATCCTACAGGCTCAGGGCCCTGGAGCCAAACCTGAGGACTGTACTTGCCCTCTCCAAGGGAATTGTATGTGCCCATTCCAATGGCCACGACCCTACTAATAGGATAACCTCCAAAGTCCCTGAGGCCATCCCAAGAGTTGTGGCTTCCCAGGACAAACAGGGGCAATCTGAGCCCATCTGAGCACCTACCTGCACTCAGACCCGTAGACTGATGTCCCCAGAGGTAAAAAGGAACGAACAGGCCCCTAGGCACTAATCGGATCCATTGTTTTGGTTTCCAGGAAACTCTCCTCAGAGGCCTGGATTTCAATACCAGCATATGGCTGTTTCTTGACTCACCCATCAGAACAAATCTCATCTACACATGGGAAACATGCACGTTGCAGCTGTGTCAATGCCTCTGTTTAGGAGAACCCTTCAGGGCCCCAGGGCCACCGCTTCATTCCAAATCTCCATAGACACAAAAACATATTAGGACACATCCACAGGAGAGTCCATTTCAACTCAGCCTCCTCGGTTGCCCCCCACATCCAGCAGATCTAACCTGTCTTGTTGCTTGGAGACAATTGGAATGCGAGGTGGGCTACCCAGCCATCCATCCTTAGAACCCTGCTCGGAATCGTTGGCCTGGAGCCAACCAACAGGTCTCAATTGTCCTGCAGAAGAATCTTTGCAGTTTGGAGCTTCTCACAACTCCCATCGTGGGAAAACCCCCATGTCCTCGTGATCCAACCCCCTTCAAGAAAGGGCCATCAGGGCAGAAAGTCCAACCTGAGCGATCGTCTGATCCTTGCCCTGACTTCAGATGCACGAGATCTCTATTGAGGTCTGTAGATTGTGCCTGCCATATCCTCACCCAGAAACCTAGGCCTAGCTTCGGTTCTCAGACTCCGTCCTCAGACTACTGGCCCACAAGCCCTCCAGTTGGGCAATCCAGAACTACAATGCCGCACTCTGCCTGCCCTACAGAAGTAAAACATTGCCCTCAGGGCTACCCCGAAACCCCAAATGAGGATCAACCTGCACGCCATTCGGCTGTACCCCAAACATATAGGCTGACCTGGGCACTATTTCCCCTTCTGACCCAGCCTGAGCCTGGACCTCCTGGTCCCACCCAGACAGCTGGCCGCACATTGAGCACATCGGACCCGCCATGGCCTTAGGTCGTCATCTCTTCCCAACTGCGGTTTTCAGGCTCCAGAACCTAGACCTTATCTCCAACCACTGCCCAGGGTTGAAAATGATGCAGAAATCAGAACTCTTTCCCCATGGCAAGAAACCTTGTGGTTGGCATGTTGTCCAACGTTCAGTGTAGTTGAAACAAGCGTGGCCCATGAGGCCCAGCCCATGCTTGCGGGCCACATTGGTCACAAACACACATTGTGACCCTCAGCCTGAGCCCAGTCCTCAGGTAAGGCCTCTCAGGGCCTATATGAAGAGACAGCATATTGGGCTTGCCATGCCCCTAGGCCCCAATTTTTAACCATAGTTCGGGTTGTCCCTTCACTCTTCCCCAGGGCTCTGCTTTGGAATTCCTCTTTTGGTGGGACACCTGAGGTAACAAACCTGAAAGGAGTCCTCCCATCCCACAGATTGACGAAAAACAATTGGGATCGGGCCAAATCCACAGAGAGGAAGATTCGTCCATGGCCCATGAGACCACCCTAACATTCCACGGCCATCGCTGAAACAAAATCCAGAGACAAAAGCCTGAGCAAGCGCCTCAGACTCGCTCATTCTTCATATCCTGAAGAGTTCTTCTCATGGTTTGTAGATCGGGCGTGCCATACCTACGTCCCCAAACTTAAGCTGAGTTTGTGTTTTCAGTCTTCTGTCCTCAAAGTCCTGGGCCACACTCCCTCCAGGCTGGGGCCCCTGGAGCCACACATTAGGACTTCCCCCACCCAATCCATGGGAATTCTGCCCATTCCATTGTCAAAAATCATACAAATTAGGAGAACCCTCCAAAGTCCCTGAGGCCATCCCAATAGTGTAGGTCACCCGGGACATAAAGGGCGGTTGATACCGGCTGAGCATCTACCTCCACTCATCTACCTCCACTCATACCAAGAAGATTGAACCAGACAGGACCCGAGGCCATTATCGGATCCATTGCTTTGGTTTACAGGCATGTCTCCTCAAAAACCTGGATTCCAATACCAGCAGAGGGGATTTCCTGAGGCACCCATCAGAACAAATCTCGTCTCCACAAGGAAACTTGTGCATGGGAGCTATGCCAAAGCTTAGGAGAATACTTCAGGGTCCCGGTGCCACCTCCCCATTCCAAGGCCCTCATGGACACAAACACACGTTAGGAACCATCCTCTGGAAAGTGCATTTCAACTCAGCCACCCCGGTTGCTCCCGCAGATCCATTAGATCTAAACTGTCTTGTTGCTAGGAGACAATTGGAAGGCGAGGCGGACTTCCCAGGCATCCATCCTGGAACGGTGCTCTGGAGTCATTCCATATGGGATGTCCTGGAGCTGTCCAACAGGTCTCAATTGTCCCGCAGAAGGAATCCTTGAAGGGGGCATCCCACATCTCCCAACGTGGAAAACCTCCATGGCCTCGAGATTCCGCTCCCTTCATGAAGGGGCCGTCATGCACAGTAACTCCAAACTGAGCCAACGTCGGATCCTCGCCCTGACTTCAGATGCATGAGATATTGGTTCAGATCTGCAGGGGGTACCTGCCGTGCCCTCACCCTGAATCCGAAGTATAGCTTGTGTTCTAGAGTTCCGTCCTCACTCTCCTGGCCCCGAAGCCCTCATGTTTGGCAATTCCGGACCGACAATGAAGCACTCTTCCTGCCCTCTAGAAAAAATATATTGCCTAATGAGCTGCCCAGGCAGCTTAAATGAAGATAAACCTACACGGCACTCGAATGTACCCAAATTATATAGTCTAACCTGGGCACTAATGCACTGTCTGACACAACCTGAGCCCGGACCTGCTGACCAACACCCAGACAGCTGACCGCACCCTGAGCACATCAGACCCGCCATGGCCTTAGGTCGTCATCTCTTCACTACCTCAATTTTCAGGCTTCAGAGCTTAGAACTTATCTCCAATCACTGCCCACGGGTGACTGTAATGCAGATATCAGAACTCTTCCTGACCCATGGCAAGAAACCTTGTGGTTGGCATGTTGTCCAACGTTCAGTGTAGGAGAAACCAGCATTCACCCTGAGGCCCCGTCCATTCTTGAGTGCGACGAGAGCATAAACACGCATTGTGACCTCAGTGTGAGTCCTTTCCTCTAGTAAGTCCTCTCAGTGGCTGGACCATAAGATGTCATAATGGGCTTGACATGTCCCTAGTCCCCAATTTTTAACCAGATTTCTGGTTGTCCAGTCGCCCCACCCCAGGGCTCTACTCTGGAATCCCTCATTTGGTGGGACATCTGAGGTTGAAAAACAAAATGAAACAAATCGACAACAACAACAAAAAAACGGACTTCTTCCATCCCCAGAATGACCCCAAACTCTTTGGACGGGACCGAACCCCCAGAGAGTAAGACTCGTCCATTTCCCATGAAGTCACCCGGCAATTTCACGACCATGAGTGACACGATATCCAGAGACAAAAACTTGAGCAAGAGCCTCACACTCGCCCTTTTTTCATATCCCGAAGTGTTCTCCTCATGGTCTGTAGATCAGTCCTGCCATACCTATGACCCAAAACATAAGCCGAGTTTGTGTTTTCAGACAACTGTCCAAACAGCTCTGGCCTACACACCCTACAGGCTCAGGGCCCTGGAGCCAAACCTGAGGACTGTACTTGCCCTCTCCAAGGGAATTGTATGTGCCCATTCCAATGGCCACAACCCAACTAATAGGATAACTTCCAAAGTCCCTGAGGCCATCCCAATAGTTGTGGCTTCCCAGGACAAACAGGGGCAATCTGAGCCCATCTGAGCACCTACCTGCACTCAGACCCGTAGACTGATGTCCCCAGAGGTAAAAAGGAACGAACAGGCCCCTAGGCACTAATCGGATCCATTGCTTTGGTTTCCAGGCATCTCTCCTCAGAGGCCTGGATTTCAATACCAGCATATGGCTGTTTCTTGACTCACCCATCAGAACAAATCTCATCTACACATGGGAAACATGCACGTTGCAGCTGTGTCAAAGCCTCTGTTTAGGAGAACCCTTCAGGGCCCCAGGGCCACCGCTTCATTCCAAGGTCTCCATAGACACAAAAACATATTAGGACACATCCACAGGAGAGTCCATTTCAACTCAGCCTCCTGGGTTGCCCCCCACATCCAGCAGATCTAACCTGTCTTGTTGCTTGGAGACAATTGGAATGCGAGGTGGGCTACCCAGCCATCCATCCTTAGAACCCTGCTCGGAATCGTTGGCCTGGAGCCAACCAACAGGTCTCAATTGTCCTGCAGAAGAATCTTTGCAGTTTGGAGCTTCTCACAACTCCCATCGTGGGAAAACCCCCATGTCCTCGTGATCCAACCCCCTTCAAGAAAGGGCCATCAGGGCAGAAAGTCCAACCTGAGTGATCGTCTGATCCTTGCCCTGACTTCAGATGCACGAGATCTCTATTGAGGTCTGTAGATTGTGCCTGCCATATCCTCACCCAGAAACCTAGGCCTAGCTTGGGTTCTCAGACTCCGTCCTCAGACTACTGGCCCACAAGCCCTCCAGTTGGGCAATCCAGAACTACAATGCCGCACTCTGCCTGCCCTACAGAAGTAAAACATTGCCATCAGGGCTACCCCGAAACCCCAAATGAGGATCAACCTGCACGCCATTCGGCTGTACCCCAAACATATAGGCTGACCTGGGCACTATTTCCCCTTCTGACCCAGCCTGAGCCTGGACCTCCTGGTCCCACCCAGACAGCTGGCCGCACACTGAGCACATCGGACCCGCCATGGCCTGAGGTCGTCATCTCTTCCCAACTGCGGTTTTCAGGCTCCAGAACCTAGACCTTATCTCCAACCACTGCCCAGGGTTGAAAATGTTGCAGAAATCAGAACTCTTTCCCCATGGCAAGAAACCTTGTGCTTGGCATGTTGTCCAACGTTCAGTGTAGTTGAAACAAGCGTGGCCCATGAGGCCCAGCCCATGCTTGCGGGCCACATTGGTCACAAACACACATTGTGACCCTCAGCCTGAGCCCAGTCCTCAGTTAAGGCCTCTCAGGGCCTATATGAAAAGACAGCATATTGGGCTTGCCATGCCCCTAGGCCCCAATTTTTAACCGTAGTTCGGGTTGTCCCTTCACTCTTCCCCAGGGCTCTGCTTTGGAATTCCTCTTTTGGTGGGACACCTGAGGTAACAAACCTGAAAGGAGTCCTCCCATCCCACAGATTGACGAAAAACAATTGGGATCGGGCCATATCCACAGAGAGGAAGATTCGTCCATGGCCCATGAGACCTCCCCAACATTCCACGGCCATCGCTGAAACAAAATCCAGAGACAAAAGCCTGAGCAAGCGCCTCAGACTCGCTCATTCTTCATATCCTGAAGAGTTCTTCTCATGGTTTGTAGATCGGGCGTGCCATACCTACGTCCCCAAACTTAAGCTGAGTTTGTGTTTTCAGTCTTCTGTCCTCAAAGTCCTGGGCCACACTCCCTCCAGGCTGGGGCCCCTGGAGCCACACATTAGGACTGCCCCCACCCAATCCATGGGAATTCTGCCCATTCCATTGTCAAAAATCGTACAAATTAGGAGAACCCTCCAAAGTCCCTGAGGCCATCCCAATAGTGTAGGTCACCCGGGACATAAAGGGCGGTTGATACCGGCTGAGCATCTACCTCCACTCATCTACCTCCACTCATACCTAGAAGATTGAACCAGACAGGACCCGAGGCCATTATCGGATCCATTGCTTTGGTTTACAGGCATGTCTCCTCAAAAGCCTTGATTCCAATACCAGCAGAGGGGATTTCTTGAGGCACCCATCAGAACAAATCTCGTCTACACAAGGAAACTTTTGCATGGGAGCTATGCCAAAGCTTAGGAGAATACTTCAGGGTCTCGGTTCCACCTCCCCATTCCAAGGCCCTCATGGACACAAACACACATTAGGACCCATCCTCTGCAAAGTGCATTTCTACTCAGCCACCCCGGTTGCTCCCGCAGATCCATTAGATCTAAACTGTCTTGTTGCTAGGAGACAATTGGAAGGCGAGGCGGACTTCCCAGGCATCCATCCTGGAACAGTGTTCTGGAGTCATTCCATATGTGATGTCCTGGAGCTGTCCAACAGGTCTCAATTGTCCCGCAGAAGGAATCCTTGAAGGGGGCATCCCACATCTCCCAACGTGGAAAACCTCCATGGCCTCGAGATTCCGCTCCCTTCATGAAGGGGCCGTCATGCACAGAAACTCCAACCTGAGCCAACGTCGGATACTCGCCCTGACTTCAGATGCATGAGATATTGGTTCAGATCTGCAGGGGGTACCTGCCGTGCCCTCACCCTGAATCCGAAGACTAGCTTGTGTTCTCAGACTTCTGTCCTCACTCTCCTGGCCCCGAAACCCTCAAGTTTGGCAATTCCAGACCGACAATGAAGCACTCTGCCAGCCTCTAGAAAAAATGTATTGCCTAATGAGCTGCCCAGGCATCTTAAATGAGGATAAACCTACACGGCACTCGAATGTACCCAAATTATATAGTCTAACCTGGGCACTAATGCACTGTCTGACACAACCTGAGCCCGGACCTGCTGACCAACACCCAGACAGCTGACCGCACGCTGAGCACATCAGACACGCCATGGCCTTAGGTCATCATCTCTTCCCTACCTCAGTTTTCAGGCTTCAGAACCTAGACCTTATCTCCAATCACTGCCCACGGGTGACTGTGATGCAGAAATCAGAACTCTTCCTGACCCATGGCAAGAAACCTTGTGGTTGGCATGTTGTCCAACGTTCAGTGTAGGAGAAACCAGCATTCACCCTGAGGCCCCGCCCATTCTTGAGTGCGACGAGAGCATAAACACGCATTGTGACCTCAGCGTGAGTCCTGTCCTCTAGTAAGTCCTCTCAGGGGCTGGACCATTAGATGTCATAATGGGCTTGACATGTCCCTAGTCCCCAATTTTTAACCAGATTTCTGGTTGTCCAGTCGCCCCACCCCAGGGCTCTACTCTGGAATCCCTCATTTGGTGGGACATCTGAGGTTGAAAAACAAAATGAAACAAATCGACAACAACAACAAAAAAACGGACTTCTTCCATCCCCAGAATGACCGCAAACTCTTTGGACAGGACCGAACCCCCAGAGAGTAAGACTCGTCCATTTCCCATGAAGTCACCCGGCAATTTCAAGACCATGAGTGACACGATATCCAGAGACAAAAACTTGAGCAAGAGCCTCACACTCGCCCTTTTTTCATATCCCGAAGTGTTCTCCTCATGGTCTGTAGATCAGTCCTGCCATACCTATGACCCAAAACATAAGCCGAGTTTGTGTTTTCAGAAAACTGTCCAAACAGCTCTGGCCTACACACCCTACAGGCTCAGGGCCCTGGAGCCAAACCTGAGGACTGTACTTGTCCTCTCCAAGGGAATTGTATGTGCCCATTCCAATGGCCACAACCCTACTAGTAGGATAACCTTTAAAGTCCCTGAGGCCATCCCAAGAGTTGTGGCTTCCCAGGACAAACAGGGGCAATCTGAGCCGATCTGAGCACCTACCTGCACTCAGACCCGTAGACTGATGTCCCCAGAGGTAAAAAGGAACGAACAGGCCCCTAGGCACTAATCGGATCCATTGCTTTGGTTTCCAGGCATCTCTCCTCAGAGGCCTGGATTTCAATACCAGCATATGGCTGTTTCTTGACTCACCCATCAGAACAAATCTCATCTACACATGGGAAACATGCACGTTGGAGCTCTGTCAAAGCCTCTGTTTAGGAGAACCCTTCAGGGCCCCAGGGCCACCGCTTCATTCCAAGGTCTCCATAGACACAAAAACATATTAGGACACATCGACAGGAGAGTCCATTTCAACTCAGCCTCCTCGGTTGCCCCCCACATCCAGCAGATCTAACCTGTCTTGTTGCTTGGAGACAATTGGAATGCGAAGTGGGCTACCCAGCCATCCATCCTTAGAACCCTGCTCGGAATCGTTGGCCTGGAGCCAACCAACAGGTCTCAATTGTCCTGCAGAAGAATCTTTGCAGTTTGGAGCTTCTCACAACTCCCATCGTGGGAAAACCCCCATGTCCTCGGGATCCAACCCCCTTCAAGAAAGGGCCATCAGGGCAGAATCCCACCTTAGCGATCGTCTGATCCTTGCCCTGACTTCAGATGCACGAGATCTCTATTGAGGTCTGTAGATTGTGCCTGCCATATCCTCACCCAGAAACCTAGGCCTAGCTTGGGTTCTCAGACTGCGTCCTCAGACTACTGGCCCACAAGCCCTCCAGTTGGGCAATCCAGAACTACAATGCCGCACTCTGCCTGCCCTACAGAAGTAAAACATTGCCCTCAGGGCTACCCCGAAACCCCAAATGAGGATCAACCTGCACGCCATTCGGCTGTACCCCAATCATATAGGCTGACCTGGGCACTATTTCCCCTTCTGACCCAGCCTGAGCCTGGACCTCCTGGTCCCACCCAGACAGCTGGCCGCACACTGAGCACATCGAACCCGCCATGGCCTTAGGTCGTCATCTCTTCCTAACTGCGGTTTTCAGGCTCCAGAACCTAGACCTTATCTCCAACCACTGCCCAGGGTTGAAAATGATGCAGAAACCAGAACTCTTTCCCCATGGCAAGAAACCTTGTGGTTGGCATGTTGTCCAACGTTCGGTGTAGTTGAAACAAGCGTGGCCCATGTGGCCCAGCCCATGCTTGCGGGCCACATTGGTCACAAACACACATTGTGACCCTCAGCCTGAGCAGAGTCCTCAGGTAAGGCCTCTCAGGGCCTATATGAAAAGACAGCATATTGGGCTTGCCATGCCCCTAGGCCCCAATTTTTAACCATAGTTCGGCTTGTCCCTTCACTCTTCCCCAGGGCTCTGCTTTGGAATTCCTCTTTTGGTGGGACACCAGAGGTAACAAACCTGAAAGGAGTCCTCCCATCCCACAGATTGACGAAAAACAATTGGGATCGGTCCAAAATGCAGAGAGGAAGATTCGTCCATGGCACATGAGCCCTCCCCAACATTCCACGGCCATCGCTGAAACAAAATCTAGAGACAAAAGCCTGAGCAAGCGCCTCAGACTCGCTCATTCTTCATATCCTGAAGAGTTCTTCTCATGGTTTGTAGATCGGGCGTGCCATACCTACGTCCCCAAACTTAAGCTGAGTTTGTGTTTTCAGTCTTCTGTCCTCAAGGTCCTGGGCCACACTCCCTCCAGGCTGGGCCCCTGGAGACACACATTAGGTTGCCCCCACCCAATCCATGGGAATTCTGCCCATTCCATTGTCAAAAATCGTACAAATTAGGAGAACCCTCCAAAGTCCCTGAGGCCATCCCAATAGTGTAGGTCGCCCGGGACAAAAAAGGGCGGTTGATACCGGCTGAGCATCTACCTCCACTCATCTACCTCCACTCATACCAAGAAGATTGAACCAGACAGGACCCGAGGCCATTATCGGATCCATTGCTTTGGTTTACAGGCATGTCTCCTCAAAAGCCTGGATTCCTATACCAGCAGAGGGGATTTCCTGAGGCACCCATCAGAACAAATCTCGTCTCCACAGGGAAACTTGTGCATGGGAGCTATGCCAAAGCTTAGGAGAATACTTCAGGGTCCCGGTGCCACCTCCCTATTCCAAGGCCCTCATGGACACAAACACACGTTAGGACCCATCCTCTGGAAAGTGCATTTCAACTCAGCCACCCCGGTTGCTCCCGCAGATCCATTAGATCTAAACTGTCTTGTTGCTAGGAGACAATTGGAAGGCGAGGCGGACTGCCCAGGCATCCATCCTGGAACAGTGCTCTGGAGTCATTCCATATGGGATGTCCTGGAGCTGTCCAACAGGTCTCAATTGTCCCGCAGAAGGAATCCTTGATGGGGGCATCCCACAACTCCCAACGTGGAAAACCTCCATGGCCTCGAGATTCCGCTCCCTTCATGAAGGGGCCGTCATGCACAGAAACTCCAACCTGAGCCAACGTCGGATCCTCGCCCTGACTTCAGATGCATGAGATATTGGTTCAGATCTGCAGGGGGTACCTGCCGTGCCCTCACCCTGAATCCGAAGTCTAGCTTGTGTTCTCAGACTTCCGTCCTCACTCTCCTGGCCCCGAAGCCCTCATGTTTGGCAATTCCGGACCGACAATGAAGCACTCTGCCTGCCCTCTAGAAAAAATATATTGCCTAATGAGCTGCACAGGCATCTTAAATGAAGATAAACCTACAGGGCACTCGAATGTACCCAAATTATATAGTCTAACCTGGGCACTAATGCACTGTCTGACACAACCTGAGCCCGGACCTGCTGACCAACACCCAGACAGCTGACTACACCCTGAGCACATCAGACCCGCCATGGCCTTAGGTCATCATCTCTTCCCTACCTCAGTTTTCAGGCTTCAGAACCTAGACCTTATCTCCAATCACTGCCCACGGGTGACTGTGATGCAGAAATCAGAACTCTTCCTGACCCATGGCAAGAACCCTTGTGGTTGGCATGTTGTCCAACGTTCAGTGTAGGAGAAACCAGCATTCACCCTGAGGCCCCACCCATTCTTGAGTGCGACGAGAGCATAAACACGCATTGTGACCTCAGCGTGAGTCCTGTCCTCAAGTAAGTCCTCTCAGTGGCTGGACCATAAGATGTCATAATGGGCTTGACATGTCCTTAGTCCCCAATTTTTAACCAGATTTCTGGTTGTCCAGTCGCCCCACCCCAGGGCTCTACTCTGGAATCCCTCATTTGGTGGGACATCTGAGGTTGAAAAACAAAATGAAACAAATCGACAACAACAACAAAAAAAAGGACTTCTTCCATCCCCAGAATGACCCCAAACTCTTTGGACGGGACCGAACCCCCAGAGAGTAAGACTCGTCCATTTCCCATGAAGTCACCCGGCAATTTCACGACCATGAGTGACACGATATCCAGAGACAAAAACTTGAGCAAGAGCCTCACACTCGCCCTTTTTTCATATCCCGAAGAGTTCTCCTCATGGTGTGTAGATCAGTCCTGCCATACCTATGACCCAAAACATAAGCCGAGTTTGTGTTTTCAGACAACTGTCCAAACAGCTCTGGCCTACACACCCTACAGGCTCAGGGCCCTGGAGCCAAACCTGAGGACTGTACTTGCCCTCTCCAAGGGAATTGTATGTGCCCATTCCAATGGCCACAACCCTACTAGTAGGATAACCTCCAAAGTCCCTGAGGCCATCCCAAGAGTTGTGGCTTCCCAGGACAAACAGGGGCAATCTGAGCCCATCTGAGCACCTACCTGCACTCAGACCCGTAGACTGATGTCCCCAGAGGTAAAAAGGATCGAACAGGCCCATAGGCACTAATCGCATCCATTGCTTTGGTTTCCAGGCATCTCTCCTCAGAGGCCTGGATTTCAATACCAGCATATGGCTGTTTCTTGAGTCACCCATCAGAACAAATCTCATCTACACATGGGAAACATGCACGTTGGAGCTGTGTCAAAGCCTCCTTTTAGGAGAACCCTTCAGGGCCCCAGGGCCACCGCTTCATTCCAAGGTCTCCATAGACACAAAAACATATTAGGACACATCCACAGGAGAGTCCATTTCAACTCAGCCTCCTCGGTTGCCCCCCACATCCAGCAGATCTAACCTGTCTTGTTGCTTGGAGACAATTGGAATGCGAGGTGGGCTACCCAGCCATCCATCCTTAGAACCCTGCTCGGAATCGTTGGCCTGGAGCCAACCAACAGGTCTCAATTGTCCTGCAGAAGAATCTTTGCAGTTTGGAGCTTCTCACAACTCCCATCGTGGGAAAACCCCCATGTCCTCGTGATCCAACCCCCTTCAAGAAAGGGCCATCAGGGCAGAAAGTCCAACCTGAGCGATCGTCTGATCCTTGCCCTGACTTCAGATGCACGAGATCTCGATTGAGGTCTGTAGATTGTGCCTGCCATATCCTCACCCAGAAACCTAGGCCTAGCTTGGGTTCTCAGACTCCGTCCTCAGACTACTGGCCCACAAGCCCTCCAGTTGGGCAATCCAGAACTACAATGCCGCTCTCTGCCTGCCCTACAGAAGTAAAACATTGCCCTCAGGGCTACCCCGAAACCCCAAATGAGGATCAACCTGTACGCCATTCAGCTGTACCCCAATCATATAGGCTGACCTGGGCACTATTTCCCCTTCTGACCCAGCCTGAGCCTGGACCTCCTGGTCCCACCCAGACAGCTGGCCGCACACTGAGCACATCGGACCCAACATGGCCTTAGGTCGTCATCTCTTCCCAACTGCGGTTTTCAGGCTCCAGAACCTACACCTTATCTCCAACCACTGCCCAGGGTTGAAAATGAATCAGAAACCAGAACTCTTTCCCCATGGCAAGAAACCTTGTGGTTGGCATGTTGTCCAACGTTCGGTGTAGTTGAAACAAGCGTGGCCCATGTGGCCCAGCCCATGCTTGCGGGCCACATTGGTCACAAACACACATTGTGACCCTCAGCCTGAGCAGAGTCCTCAGGTAAGGCCTCTCAGGGCCTATATGAAGAGACAGCATATTGGGCTTGCCATGCCCCTAGGCCCCAATTTTTAACCATAGTTCGGCTTGTCCCTTCACTCTTCCCCAGGGCTCTGCTTTGGAATTCCTCTTTTGGTGGGACACCAGAGGTAACAAACCTGAAAGGAGTCCTCCCATCCCACAGATTGACGAAAAACAATTGGGATCGGGCCAAAACGCAGAGAGGAAGATTCGTCCATGTCACATGAGCCCTCCCCAACATTCCACGGCCATCGCTGTAACAAAATCTAGAGACAAAAGCCTGAGCAAGCGCCTCAGACTCGCTCATTCTTCATATCCAGAAGAGTTCTTCTCATGGTTTGTAGATCGGGCGTGCCATACCTACGTCCCCAAACTTAAGCTGAGTTTGTGTTTTCAGTCTTCTGTCCTCAAAGTCCTGGGCCACACTCCCTCCAGGCTGGGCCCCTGGAGACACACATTAGGTTGCCCCCACCCAATCCATGGGAATTCTGCCCATTCCATTGTCAAAAATCGTACAAATTAGGAGAACCCTCCAAAGTCCCTGAGGCCATCCCAATAGTGTAGGTCGCCCGGGACAAAAAAGGGCGGTTGATACCGGCTGAGCATCTACCTCCACTCATCTACCTCCACTCATACCAAGAAGATTGAACCAGACAGGACCCGAGGCCATTATCGGATCCATTGCTTTGGTTTACAGGCATGTATCCTCAAAAGCCTGGATTCCTATACCAGCAGAGGGGATTTCCTGAGGCACCCATCAGAACAAATCTCGTCTCCACAGGGAAACTTGTGCATGGGAGCTATGCCAAAGCTTAGGAGAATACTTCAGGGTCCCGGTGCCACCTCCCCATTCCAAGGCCCTCATGGACACAAACACACATTAGGACCCATCCTCTGGAAAGTGCATTTCAACTCAGCCACCCCGGTTGCTCCCGCAGATCCATTAGATCTAAACTGTCTTGTTGCTAGGAGACAATTGGAAGGCGAGGCGGACTGCCCAGGCATCCATCCTGGAACAGTGCTCTGGAGTCATTCCATATGGGATGTCCTGGAGCTGTCCAACAGGTCTCAATTGTCCCGCAGAAGGAATCCTTGATGGGGGCATCCCACAACTCCCAACGTGGAAAACCTCCATGGCCTCGAGATTCCGCTCCCTTCATGAAGGGGCCGTCATGCACAGAAACTCCAACCTGAGCCAACGTCGGATCCTCGCCCTGACTTCAGATGCATGAGATATTGGTTCAGATCTGCAGGGGGTACCTGCCGTGCCCTCACCCTGAATCCGAATTCTAGCTTGTGTTCTCAGACTTCCGTCCTCACTCTCCTGGCCCCGAAGCCCTCATGTTTGGCAATTCCGGACCGACAATGAAGCACTCTGCCTGCCCTCTAGAAAAAATATATTGCCTAATGAGCTGCACAGGCATCTTAAATGAAGATAAACCTACAGGGCACTCGAATGTACCCAAATTATATAGTCTAACCTGGGCACTAATGCACTGTCTGACACAACCTGAGCCCGGACCTGCTGACCAACACCCAGACAGCTGACTACACCCTGAGCACATCAGACCCGCCATGGCCTTAGGTCATCATCTCTTCCCTACCTCAGTTTTCAGGCTTCAGAACCTAGACCTTATCTCCAATCACTGCCCACGGGTGACTGTGATGCAGAAATCAGAACTCTTCCTGACCCATGGCAAGAACCCTTGTGGTTGGCATGTTGTCCAACGTTCAGTGTAGGAGAAACCAGCATTCACCCTGAGGCCCCACCCATTCTTGAGTGCGACGAGAGCATAAACACGCATTGTGACCTCAGCGTGAGTCCTGTCCTCAAGTAAGTCCTCTCAGTGGCTGGACCATAAGATGTCATAATGGGCTTGACATGTCCTTAGTCCCCAATTTTTAACCAGATTTCTGGTTGTCCAGTCGCCCCACCCCAGGGCTCTACTCTGGAATCCCTCATTTGGTGGGACATCTGAGGTTGAAAAACAAAATGAAACAAATCGACAACAACAACAAAAAAAAGGACTTCTTCCATCCCCAGAATGACCCCAAACTCTTTGGACGGGACCGAACCCCCAGAGAGTAAGACTCGTCCATTTCCCATGAAGTCACCCGGCAATTTCACGACCATGAGTGACACGATATCCAGAGACAAAAACTTGAGCAAGAGCCTCACACTCGCCCTTTTTTCATATCCCGAAGAGTTCTCCTCATGGTGTGTAGATCAGTCCTGCCATACCTATGACCCAAAACATAAGCCGAGTTTGTGTTTTCAGACAACTGTCCAAACAGCTCTGGCCTACACACCCTACAGGCTCAGGGCCCTGGAGCCAAACCTGAGGACTGTACTTGCCCTCTCCAAGGGAATTGTATGTGCCCATTCCAATGGCCAAAACCCTACTAATAGGATAACCTCCAAAGTCCCTGAGGCCATCCCAAGAGTTGTGGCTTCCCAGGACAAACAGGGGCAATCTGAGCCCATCTGAGCACCTACCTGCACTCAGACCCGTAGACTGATGTCCCCAGAGGTAAAAAGGAACGAACAGGCCCCTAGGCACTAATCGGATCCATTGCTTTGGTTTCCAGGCATCTCTCCTCAGAGGCCTGGATTTCAATACCAGCATATGGCTGTTTCTTGACTCACCCATCAGAACAAATCTCATCTACACATGGGAAACATGCACGTTGGAGCTGTGTCAAAGCCTCTGTTTAGGAGAACCCTTCAGGGCCCCAGGGCCACCCCTTCATTCCAAGGTCTCCATATACACAAAAACATATTAGGACACATCCACAGGAGAGTCCATTTCAACTCAGCCTCCTCGGTTGCCCCCCACATCCAGCAGATCTAACCTGTCTTGTTGCTTGGAGACAATTGGAATGCGAGGTGGGCTACCCAGCCATCCATCCTTAGAATTCTGCTCGGAATTGTTGGCCTGGAGCCAACCAACAGGTCTCAATTGTCCTGCAGAAGAATCTTTGCAGTTTGGAGCTTCTCACAACTCCCATCGTGGGAAAACCCCCATGTCCTCGTGATCCAACCCCCTTCAAGAAAGGGCCATCAGGGCAGAAAGTCCAACCTGAGCGATCGTCTGATCCTTGCCCTGACTTCAGATGCAAGAGATCTCGATTGAGGTCTGTAGATTGTGCCTGCCATATCCTCACCCAGAAACCTAGGCCTAGCTTGGGTTCTCAGACTGCGTCCTCAGACTACTGGCCCACAAGCCCTCCAGTTGGGCAATCCAGAACTACAATGCCGCACTCTGCCTGCCCTACAGAAGTAAAACATTGCCCTCAGGGCTACCCCGAAACCCCAAATGAGGATCAACCTGCACGCCATTCGGCTGTACCCCAATCATATAGGCTGACCTGGGCACTATTTCCCCTTCTGACCCAGCCTGAGCCTGGACCTCCTGGTCCCACCCAGACAGCTGGCCGCACACTGAGCACATCGGACCCGCCATGGCCTTAGGTCGTCATCTCTTCCCAACTGCGGTTTTCAGGCTCCAGAACTTACACCTTATCTCCAACCACTGCCCAGGGTTGAAAATGATGCAGAAACCAGAACTCTTCCCCCTTGGCAAGAAACCTTGTGGTTGGCATGTTGTCCAACGTTCGGTGTAGTTGAAACAAGCGTGGCCCATGTGGCCCAGCCCATGCTTGCGGGCCACATTGGTCACAAACACACATTGGGACCCTCAGCCTGAGCCCAGTCCTCAGGTAAGGCCTCTCAGGGCCTATATGAAGAGACAGCATATTGGGCTTGCCATGCCCCTAGGCCCCAATTTTTAACCATAGTTCGGCTTGTCCCTTCACTCTTCCCCAGGGCTCTGCTTTGGAATTCCTCTTTTGGTGGGACACCAGAGGTAACAAACCTGAAAGGAGTCCTCCCATCCCACAGATTGACGAAAAACAATTGGGATCGGGCCAAAACGCAGAGAGGAAGATTCGTCCATGGCACATGAGCCCTCCCCAACATCCACGGCCATCGCTGAAACAAAATCTAGAGACAAAAGCCTGAGCAAGCGCCTCAGACTCGCTCATTCTTCATATCCTGAAGAGTTCTTCTCATGGTTTGTAGATCGGGCGTGCCATACCTACGTCCCCAAACTTAAGCTGAGTTTGTGTTTTCAGTCTTCTGTCCTCAAAGTCCTGGGCCACACTCCCTCCAGGCTGGGCCCCTGGAGACACACATTAGGTTGCCCCCACCCAATCCATGGGAATTCTGCCCATTCCATTGTCAAAAATCGTACAAATTAGGAGAACCCTCCAAAGTCCCTGAGGCCATCCCAATAGTGTAGGTCGCCCGGGACAAAAAAGGGCGGTTGATACCGGCTGAGCATCTACCTCCACTCATCTACCTCCACTCATACCAAGAAGATTGAACCAGACAGGACCCGAGGCCATTATCGGATCCATTGCTTTGGTTTACAGGCATGTCTCCTCAAAAGCCTGGATTCCTATACCAGCAGAGGGGATTTCCTGAGGCACCCATCAGAACAAATCTCGTCTCCACAGGGAAACTTGTGCATGGGAGCTATGCCAAAGCTTAGGAGAATACTTCAGGGTCCGGGTGCCACCTCCCTATTCCAAGGCCCTCATGGACACAAACACACGTTAGGACCCATCCTCTGGAAAGTGAATTTCAACTCAGCCACCCCGGTTGCTCCCGCAGATCCATTAGATCTAAACTGTCTTGTTGCTAGGAGACAATTGGAAGGCGAGGCGGACTGCCCAGGCATCCATCCTGGAACAGTGCTCTGAGGCATTCCATATGGGATGTCCTGGAGATGTCCAACAGGTCTCAATTGTCCCGCAGAAGGAATCCTTGATGGGGGCATCCCACAACTCCCAACGTGGAAAACCTCCATGGCCTCGAGATTCCGCTCCCTTCATGAAGGGGCCGTCATGCACAGAAACTCCAACCTGAGCCAACGTCGGATCCTCGCCCTGACTTCAGATGCATGAGATATTGGTTCAGATCTGCAGGGGGTACCTGCCGTGCCCTCACCCTGAATCCGAAGTCTAGCTTGTGTTCTCAGACTTCCGTCCTCACTCTCCTGGCCCCGAAGCCCTCATGTTTGGCAATTCCGGACCGACAATGAAGCACTCTGCCTGCCCTCTAGAAAAAATATATTGCCTAATGAGCTGCACAGGCATCTTAAATGAAGATAAACCTACAGGGCACTCGAATGTACCCAAATTATATAGTCTAACCTGGGCACTAATGCACTGTCTGACACAACCTGAGCCCGGACCTGCTGACCAACACCCAGACAGCTGACTGCACCCTGAGCACATCAGACCCGCCATGGCCTTAGGTCATCATCTCTTCCCTACCTCAGTTTTCAGGATTCAGAACCTAGACCTTATCTCCAAACACTGCCCACGGGTGACTGTGATGCAGAAATCAGAACTCTTCCTGACCCATGGCAAGAACCCTTGTGGTTGGCATGTTGTCCAACGTTCAGTGTAGGAGAAACCAGCATTCACCCTGAGGCCCCACCCATTCTTGAGTGCGACGAGAGCATAAACACGCATTGTGACCTCAGCGTGAGTCCTGTCCTCAAGTAAGTCTTCTCAGTGGCTGGACCATAAGATGTCATAATGGGCTTGACATGTCCTTAGTCCCCAATTTTTAACAAGATTTCTGGTTGTCCAGTCGCCCCACCCCAGGGCTCTACTCTGGAATCCCTCATTTGGTGGGACATCTGAGGTTGAAAAACAAAATGAAACAAATCGACAACAACAACAAAAAAAAGGACTTCTTCAATCCCCAGAATGACCCCAAACTCTTTGGACGGGACCGAACCCCCAGAGAGTAAGACTCGTCCATTTCCCATGAAGTCACCCGGCAATTTCACGACCATGAGTGACACGATATCCAGAGACAAAAACTTGAGCAAGAGCCTCACACTCGCCCTTTTTTCATATCCCGAAGTGTTCTCCTCATGGTCTGTAGATCAGTCCTGCCATACCTATGACCCAAAACATAAGCCGAGTTTGTGTTTTCAGACAACTGTCCAAACAGCTCTGGCCTACACACCCTACAGGCTCAGGGCCCTGGAGCCAAACCTGAGGACTGTACTTGCCCTCTCCAAGGGAATTGTATGTGCCCATTCCAATGGCCAAAACCCTACTAATAGGATAACCTCCAAAGTCCCTGAGGCCATCCCAAGAGTTGTGGCTTCCCAGGACAAACAGGGGCAATCTGAGCCCATCTGAGCACCTACCTGCACTCAGACCCGTAGACTGATGTCCCCAGAGGTAAAAAGGAACGAACAGGCCCCTAGGCACTAATCGGATCCATTGCTTTGGTTTCCAGGCATCTCTCCTCAGAGGCCTGGATTTCAATACCAGCATATGGCTGTTTCTTGACTCACCCATCAGAACAAATCTCATCTACACATGGGAAACATGCACGTTGGAGCTGTGTCAAAGCCTCTGTTTAGGAGAACCCTTCAGGGCCACAGGGCCACCGCTTCATTCCAAGGTCTCCATAGACACAAAAACATATTAGGTCACATCCACAGGAGAGTCCATTTCAACTCAGCCTCCTCGGTTGCCCCCCACATCCAGCAGATCTAACCTGTCTTGTTGCTTGGAGACAATTGGAATGCGAGGTGGGCTACCCAGCCATCCATCCTTAGAATTCTGCTCGGAATTGTTGGCCTGGAGCCAACCAACAGGTCTCAATTGTCCTGCAGAAGAATCTTTGCAGTTTGGAGATTCTCACAACTCCCATCGTGGGAAAACCCCCATGTCCTCGTGATCCAACCCCCTTCAAGAAAGGGCCATCAGGGCAGAAAGTCCAACCTGAGCGATCGTCTGATCCTTGCCCTGACTTCAGATGCACGAGATCTCGATTGAGGTCTGTAGATTGTGCCTGCCATATCCTCACCCAGAAACCTAGGCCTAGCTTGGGTTCTCAGACTGCGTCCTCAGACTACTGGCCCACAAGCCCTCCTTTGGGCAATCCAGAACTACAATGCCGCACTCTGCCTGCCCTACAGAAGTAAAACATTGCCCTCAGGGCTACCCCGAAACCCCAAATGAGGATCAACCTGCACGCCATTCGGCTGTACCCCAAACATATAGGCTGACCTGGGCACTATTTCCCCTTCTGACCCAGCCTGAGCCTGGATCTCCTTGTCCCACCCAGACAGCTGGCCGCACACTGAGCACATCGGACCCGCCATGGCCTTAGGTCGTCATCTATTCCCAACTGCGGTTTTCAGGCTCCAGAACCTAGACCTTATCTCCAAACACTGCCCAGGGTTGATAATGATGCAGAAATCAGAACTCTTTCCCCATGGCAAGAAACCTTGTGCTTGGCATGTTGTCCAACGTTCAGTGTAGTTGAAACAAGCGTGGCCCATGAGGCCCAGCCCATGCTTGCGGGCCACATTGGTCACAAACACACATTGTGACCCTCAGCCTGAGCCCAGTCCTCAGGTAAGGCCTCTCAGGGCCTATATGAAGAGACAGCATATTGGGCTTGCCATGCCCCTAGGCACCAATTTTTAACCGTAGTTCGGGTTGTCCCTTCACTCTTCCACAGGGCTCTGCTTTGGAATTCCTCTTTTGGTGGGACACCTGAGGTAACAAACCTGAAAGGAGTCCTCCCATCCCACAGATTGACGAAAAACAATTGGGATCGCGCCAAATCCACAGAGAGGAAGATTCGTCCATGGCCCATGAGACCTCCCCAACATTCCACGGCCATCGCTGAAACAAAATCCAGAGACAAAAGCCTGAGCAAGCGCCTCAGACTCGCTCATTCTTCATATCCTGAAGAGTTCTTCTCATGGTTTGTAGATCGGGCGTGCCATACCTACGTCCCCAAACTTAAGCTGAGTTTGTGTTTTCAGTCTTCTCTCCTCAAAGTCCTGGGCCACACTCCCTCCAGGCTGGGGCCCCTGGAGCCACATATTAGGACTGCCTCCACCCAATCCATGGTAATTCTGCCCATTCCATTGTCAAAAAACGTACAAATTAGGAGAACCCTCCAAAGTCCCTGAGGCCATCCCAATATTGTAGGTCACCCGGGACATAAAGGGCGGTTGATACCAGCTGAGCATCTACCTCCACTCATCTACCTCCACTCATACCAAGAAGATTGAACCAGACAGGACCCGAGGCCATTATCGGATCCATTGCTTTGGTTTACAGGCATGTCTCCTCAAAAGCCTGGATTCCAATACCAGCAGAGGGGATTTCCTGAGGCACCCATCAGAACAAATCTCGTCTACACAAGGAAACTTTTGCATGGGAGCTATGCCAAAGCTTAGGAGAATACTTCAGGGTCCCGGTGCCACCTCCCCATTCCAAGGCCCTCATGGACACAAACACACGTTAGGACCCATCCTCTGGAAAGTGCATTTCAACTCAGCCACCCCGGTTGCTCCCGCAGATCCATTAGATCTAAACTGTCTTGTTGCTAGGAGACAATTGGAAGGCGTGGCGGACTTCCCAGGCATCCATCCTGGAACAGTGCTCTGGAGTCATTCCATATGGGATGTCCTGGAGCTGTCCAACAGGTCTCAATTGTCCCGCAGAAGGAATCCTTGAAGGGGGCATCCCACATCTCCCAACGTGGAAAACCTCCATGGCCTCGAGATTCCGCTCCCTTCATGAAGGGGCCGTCATGCACAGAAACTCCAACCTGAGCCAACGTCGGATCCTCGCCCTGTCTTCGGATGCATGAGATATTGGTTCAGATCTGCAGGGGGTACTTGCCGTGCCCTCACCCTGAATCCGAAGACTAGCTTGTGTTCTCAGACTTCCGTCCTCACTCTTCTGGCCCCGAAACCCTCAAGTTTGGCAATTCCGGACCGACAATGAAGCACTCTGCCTGCCCTCTAGAAAAAATGTATTGCCTAATGAGCTGCCCAGGCAGCTTAAATGAGGATAAACCTACACGGCACTCGAATGTACCCAAATTATATAGTCTAACCTGGGCACTAATGCACTGTCTGACACAACCTGAGCCCGGACCTGCTGACCAACACCCAGACAGCTGACCGCACGCTGAGCACATCAGACCCGCCATGGCCTTAGGTCATCATCTCTTCCCTACCTCAGTTTTCAGGCTTCAGAACCTAGTTCTTATCTCCAATCACTGCCCACGGGTGACTGTGATGCAGAAATCAGAACTCTTCCTGACCCATGGCAAGAAACCTTGTGGTTGGCATGTTGTCCAACGTTCAGTGTAGGAGAAACCAGCTTCACCCTGAGGCCCCGCCCATTCTTGAGTGCGACGAGAGCATAAACACGCATTGTGACCTCAGCGTGAGTCCTGTCCTCTAGTATGTCCTCTCAGTGGCTGGACCATTAGATGTCATAATGGGCTTGACATGTCCCTAGTCCCCAATTTTTAACCAGATTTCTCGTTGTCCAGTCGCCCCACCCCAGGGCTCTACTCTGGAATCCCTCATTTGGTGGGACATCTGAGGTTGAAAAACAAAATGAAACAAATCGACAACAACAACAAAAAAACGGACTTCTTCCATCCCCAGAATGACCGCAAACTCTTTGGACGGGACCGGACCCCCAGAGAGTAAGACACGTCCATTTCCCATGAAGTCACCCGGCAATATCACGACCATGAGTGACACGATATCCAGAGACAAAAACTTGAGCAAGAGCCTCACACTCGCCCTTTTTTCATATCCCGAAGTGTTCTCCTCATGGTGTGTAGATCAGTCCTGCCATACCTATGACCCAAAACATAAGCCGAGTTTGTGTTTTCCGACAACTGTCCAAACAGCTCTGGCCTACACACCCTACAGGCTCAGGGCCCTGGAGCCAAACCTGAGGACTGTACTTGCCCTCTCCAAGGGAATTGTATGTGCCCATTCCAATGGCCACAACCCTACTAATAGGATAACCTAAAAGTCGCTGAGGCCATCCCAAGAGTTGTGGCTTCCCAGGACAAACAGGGGCAATCTGAGCCCATCTGAGCACCTACCTGCACTCAGACCCGTAGACTGATTTCCCCAGAGGTAAAAAGGAACAAACAGGCCCCTAGGCACTAATCGGATCCATTGCTTTGGTTTCCAGGCATCTCTCCTCAGAGGCCTGGATTTCAATACCAGCATATGGCTGTTTCTTGACTCACCCATCAGAACAAATCTCATCTACACATGGGAAACATGCACGTTGGAGCTGTGTCAAAGCCTCTGTTTAGGAGAACACTTCAGGGCCCCAGGGCCACCGCTTCATTCCAAGGTCTCCATAGACACAAAAACATATTAGGACACATCGACAGGAGAGTCCATTTGAACTCAGCCTCCTCGGTTGCCCCCCACATCCAGCAGATCTAACCTGTCTTGTTGCTTGGAGACAATTGGAATGCGAGGTGGGCTACCCAGCCATCCATCCTTAGAATTCTGCTCGGAATTGTTGGCCTGGAGCCAACCAACAGGTCTCAATTGTCCTGCAGAAGAATCTTTGCAGTTTGGAGCTTCTCACAACTCCCATCGTGGGAAAACCCCCATGTCCTCGTGATCCAACCCCCTTCAAGAAAGGGCCATCAGGGCAGAAAGTCCAACCTGAGCGATCGTCTGATCCTTGCCCTGACTTCAGATGCACGAGATCTCGATTGAGGTCTGTAGATTGTGCCTGCCATATCCTCACCCAGAAACCTAGGCCTAGCTTGGGTTCTCAGACTGCGTCCTCAGACTACTAGCCCACAAGCCCTCCAGTTGGGCAATCCAGAACTACAATGCCGCACTCTGCCTGCCCTAAAGAAGTAAAATATTGCCCTCAGGGCTACCCCGAAACCCCAAATGAGGATCAACCTGCACGCCATTCGGCTGTACCCCAAACATATAGGCTGACCTGGGCACTATTTCCCCTTCTGACCCAGCCTGAGCCTGGACCTCCTGGTCCCACCCAGACAGCTGGCCGCACACTGAGCACATCGGACCCGCCATGGCCTTAGGTCGTCATCTCTTCCCAACTGCGGTTTTCAGGCTCCAGAACCTAGACCTTATCTCCAACCACTGCCCAGGGTTGAAAATGATGCAGAAATCAGAACTCTTTCCCCATGGCAAGAAACCTTGTGGTTGGCATGTTGTCCAACGTTCAGTGTAGTTGAAACAAGCGTGGCCCATGAGGCCCAGCCCATGCTTGCGGGCCACATTGGTCACAAACACACATTGTGACCCTCAGCCTGAGCCCAGTCCTCAGGTAAGGCCTCTCAGGGCCTATATGAAGAGACAGCATATTGGGCTTGCCATGCCCCTAGGCCCCAATTTTTAACCATAGTTCGGGTTGTCCCTTCACTCTTCCCCAGGGCTCTGCTTTGGAATTCCTCTTTTGGTTGGACACCTGAGGTAACAAACCTGAAAGGAGTCCTCCCATCCCACAGATTGACGAAAAACAATTGGGTTCGCGCCAAATCTACAGAGAGGAAGATTCGTCCATGGCCCATGAGACCTCCCCAACATTCCACGGCCATCGCTGAAACAAAATCCAGAGACAAAAGCCTGAGCAAGCGCCTCAGACTCGCTCATTCTTCATATCCTGAAGAGTTCTTCTCATGGTTTGTAGATCGGGTGTGCCATACCTACGTCCCCAAACTTAAGCTGAGTTTGTGTTTTCAGTCTTCTGTCCTCAAAGTCCTGGGCCACACTCCCTCCAGGCTGGGGCCCCTGGAGCCACACATTAGGACTGCCCCCACCCAATCCATGGGAATTCTGCCCATTCCATTGTCAAAAATCGTACAAATTAGGAGAACCCTCCAAAGTCCCTGAGGCAATCCCAATAGTGTAGGTCGCCCGGGACAAAAAAGGGCGGTTGATACCTGCTGAGCATCTACCTCCACTCATCTACCTCCACTCATACCAAGAAGATTGAACCAGACAGGACCCGAGGCCATTATCGGATCCATTGCTTTGGTTTACAGGCATGTCTCCTCAAAAGCCTGCATTCCAATACCAGCAGAGGGGATTTCCTGAGGCACCCATCAGAACAAATCTCGTCTCCACAAGGAAACTTGTGCATGGGGGCTATGCCAAAGCTTAGGAGAATACTTCAGGGTCCCGGTGCCACCTCCCCATTCCAAGGCCCTCATGGACACAAACACACGTTAGGACCCATCCTCTGGAAAGTGCATTTCAACTCAGCCACCCCGGTTGCTCCCGCAGATCCATTAGATCTAAACTGTCTTGTTGCTAGGAGACAATTGGAAGGCGTGGCGGACTTCCCAGGCATCCATCCTGGAACAGTGCTCTGGAGTCATTCCATATGGGATGTCCTGGAGCTGTCCAACAGGTCTCAATTGTCCCGCAGAAGGAATCCTTGAAGGGGGCAACCCACATCTCCCAACGTGGAAAACCTCCATGGCCTCGAGATTCCGCTCCCTTCATGAAGGGGCCGTCATGCACAGAAACTCCAACCTGAGCCAACGTCGGATCCTCGCCCTGACTTCAATGCATGAGATATTGGTTCAGATCTGCAGGGGGTACCTGCCGTGCCCTCACCCTGAATCCGAAGTCTAGCTTGTGTTCTCAGACTTCCGTCCTCACTCTTCTGGCCCCGAAGCCCTCAAGTTTGGCAATTCCGGACCGACAATGAAGCACTCTGCCTTCCCTCTAGAAAAAATATATTGCCTAATGAGCTGCCCAGGCAGCTTAAATGAGGATAAACCTACACGGCACTCGAATGTACCCAAATTATATAGTCTAACCTGGGCACTAATGCACTGTCTGACACAACCTGAGCCCGGACCTGCTGACCAACACCCAGACAGCTGACCGCACCCTGAGCACATCAGACCCGCCATGGCCTTAGGTCATCATCTCTTCCCTACCTCAGTTTTCAGGCTTCAGAACCTAGACCTTATCTCCAATCACTGCCCACGGGTGACTGTGATGCAGAAATCAGAACTCTTCCTGACCCATGGCAAGAAACCTTGTGGTTGGCATGTTGTCCAACGTTCAGTGTAGGAGAAACCAGCATTCTCCCTGAGGTCCCGCCCATTCTTGAGTGCGACGAGAGCATAAACACGCATTGTGACCTCAGCGTGAGTCCTGTCCTCAAGTAAGTCCTCTCAGTGGCTGGACCATAAGATGTCATAATGGGCTTGACATGTCCTTAGTCCCCAATTTTTAACCAGATTTCTGGTTGTCCAGTCGCCCCACCCCAGGGCTCTACTCTGGAATCCCTCATTTGGTGGGACATCTGAGGTTGAAAAACAAAATGAAACAAATCGACAACAACAACAAAAAAACGGACTTCTTCCATCCCCAGAATGACCCCAAACTCTTTGGACGGGACCGAACCCCCAGAGAGTAAGACTCGTCCATTTCCCATGAAGTCACCCGGCAATTTCACGACCTTGAGTGACACGATATCCAGAGACAAAAACTTGAGCAAGAGCCTCACACTCGCCCTTTTTTCATATCCCGAAGTGTTCTCCTCATGGTCTGTAGATCAGTCCTGCCATACCTATGACCCAAAACATAAGCCGAGTTTGTGTTTTCAGACAACTGTCCAAACAGCTCTGGCCTACACACCCTACAGGCTCAGGGCCCTGGAGCCAAACCTGAGGACTGTACTTGCCCTCTCCAAGGGAATTGTATGTGCCCATTCCAATGGCCACAACCCTACTAATAGGATAACCTCCAAAGTCCCTGAGGCCATCCTAAGAGTTATGGATTCCCAGCACAAACAGGGGCAATCTGAGCCCATCTGAGCACCTACCTGCACTCAGACCCGTAGACTGATGTCCCCAGAGGTAAAAAGGAACGAACAGGCCCCTAGGCACTAATCGGATCCATTGCTTTGGTTTCCAGGCATCTCTCCTCAGAGGCCTGGATTTCAATACCAGCATATGGCTGTTTCTTGACTCGCCCATCCGAACTAATCTCATCAACACATGGGAAACATGCACGTTGGAGCTGTGTCAAATCCTCAGTTTAGGAGAACCCTTCAGGGCCCCAGGGCCACCGCTTCATTCCAAGGTCTCCATAGACACAAAAACATATTAGGACACATCGACAGGAGAGTCCATTTCAACTCAGCCTCCTCGGTTGCCCCCCACATCCAGCAGATCTAACCTGTCTTGTTGCTTGGAGACATTGGAATGCGAGGTGGGCTACCCAGCCATCCATCCTTAGAACCCTGCTCGGAATCGTTGGCCTGGAGCCAACCAACAGGTCTCAATTGTCCTGCAGAAGAATCTTTGCAGTTTGGAGCTTCTCACAACTCCCATCGTGGGAAAACCCCCATGTCCTCGTGATCCAACCCCCTTCAAGAAAGGGCCATCAGGGCAGAAAGTCCAACCTGAGCGATTGTCTGAACCTTGCCCTGACTTCAGATGCACGAGATCTCTATTGAGGTCTGTAGATTGTGCCTGCCATATCCTCACCCAGAAACCTAGGCCTAGCTTGGGTTCTCAGACTCCGTCCTCAGACTACTGGCCCACAAGCCCTCCAGTTGGGCAATCCAGAACTACAATGCCGCACTATGCCTGCCGTACAGAAGTAAAACATTGCCCTCACGGCTACCCCGAAACCCCAAATGAGGATCAACCTGCACGCCATTCGGCTGTACCCCAAACATATAGGCTGACCTGGGCACTATTTCCCCTTCTGACCCAGCCTGAGCCTCGACCTCCTGGTCCCACCCAGACATCTGGCCGCACACTGAGCACATCGGACCCGCCATGGCCTTAGGTCGTCATCTATTCCCAACTGCGGTTTTCAGGCTCTAGAACCTAGACCTTATCTCCAACCACTGCCCAGGGTTGAAAATGATGCAGAAATCAGAACTCTTTCCCCATGGCAAGAAACCTTGTGGTTGGCATGTTGTCCAACGTTCAGTGTAGTTGAAACAAGTGTGGCCCATGAGGCCCAGCCCATGCTTGCGGGCCACATTGGTCACAAACACACAATGTGACCCTCAGCCTGAGCCCAGTCCTCAGGTAAGGCCTCTCAGGGCCTATATGAAGAGACAGCATATTGGGCTTGCCATGCCCCTAGGCCCCAATTTTTAACCATAGTTCGGGTTGTCCCTTCACTCTTCCCCAGGGCTCTGCTTTGGAATTCCTCTTTTGGTGGGACACCTGAGGTAACAACCCTGAAAGGAGTCCTCCCATCCCACAGATTGACGAAAAACAATTGGGTTCGGGCCAAATCCACAGAGAGGAAGATTCGTCCATGGCCCATGAGACCTCCCCAACATTCCACGGCCATCGCTGAAACAAAATCCAGAGACAAAAGCCTGAGCAAGCGCCTTAGACTCGCTCATTCTTCATATCCTGAAGAGTTCTTCTCATGGTTTGTAGATCGGGCGTGCCATACCTACGTCCCCAAACTTAAGCTGAGTTTGTGTTTTCAGTCTTCTGTCCTCAAAGTCCTGGGCCACACTCCCTCCAGGCTGGGGCCCCTGGAGCCACACATTAGGACTGCCCCCACCCAATCCATGGGAATTCTGCCTATTCCATTGTCAAAAATCGTACAAATTAGGAGAACCCTCCAAAGTCCCTGAGGCCATCCCAATAGTGTAGGTCGCCCGGGACAAAAAAGTGCGGTTGATACCGGCTGAGCATCTACCTCCACTCATCTACCTCCACTCATACCAAGAAGATTGAACCAGACAGGACCCGAGGCCATTATCGGATCCATTGCTTTGGTTTACAGGCATGTCTCCTCAAAAGCCTGGATTCCAATACCAGCAGAGGGGATTTCTTGAGGCACCCATCAGAACAAATCTCGTCTCCACAAGGAAACTTGTGCATGGGAGCTATGCCAAAGCTTAGGAGAATACTTCAGGGTCCCGGTGCCACCTCCCCATTCCAAGGCCCTCATGGACAGAAACACACGTTAGGACCCATCCTCTGGAAAGTGCATTTCAACTCAGCCACCCCGGTTGCTCCCGCAGATCCATTAGATCTAAACTGTCTTGTTGCTAGGAGACAATTGGAAGGCGTGGCGGAATTCCCAGGCATCCATCATGGAACAGTGCTCTGGAGTCATTCCATATGGGATGTCCTGGAGCTGTCCAACAGGTCTCAATTGTCCCGCAGAAGGAATCCTTGAAGGGGGCATCCCACATCTCCCAACGTGGAAAACCTCCATGGCCTCGAGATTCCGCTCCCTTCATGAAGGGGCCGTCATGCACAGAAACTCCAACCTGAGCCAACGTCGGAACCTCGCCCTGTCTTCGGATGCATGAGATATTGGTTCAGATCTGCAGGGGTTACTTGCCGTGCCCTCACCCTGAATCCGAAGACTAGCTTTTGTTCTCAGACTTCCGTCCTCACTCTCCTGGCCCCGAAGCCCTCAAGTTTGGCAATTCCGGACCGACAATGAAGCACTCTGCCTGCCCTCTAGAAAAAATGTATTGCCTAATGAGCTGCCCAGGCAGCTTAAATGAGGATAAACCTACACGGCACTCGAATGTACCCAAATTATATAGTCTAACCTGGGCACTAATGCACTGTCTGACACAACCTGAGCCCGGACCTGCTGACCAACACCCAGACAGCTGACCGCACCCTGAGCACATCAGACCCGCCATGGCCTTAGGTCATCATCTCTTCCCTACCTCAGTTTTCAGGCTTCAGAACCTAGTTCTTATCTCCAATCACTGCCCACGGGTGACTGTGATGCAGAAATCAGAACTCTTCCTGACCCATGGCAAGAAACCTTGTGGTTGGCATGTTTTCCAACGTTCAGTGTAGGAGAAACCAGCTTCACCCTGAGGCCCCGGCCCATTCTTGAGTGCGACGAGAGCATAAACACGCATTGTGACCTCAGCGTGAGTCCTGTCCTCTAGTAAGTCCTCTCAGGGGCTGGACCATTAGATGTCATAATGGGCTTGACATATCCCTAGTCCCCAATTTTTAACCAGATTTCTCGTTGTCCAGTCGCCCCACCCCAGGGCTCTACTCTGGAATCCCTCATTTGGTGGGACATCTGAGGTTGAAAAACAAAATGAAACAAATCGACAACAACAACAAAAAAACGGACTTCTTCCATCCCCAGAATGACCGCAATCTCTTTGGACGGGACCGAACCCCCAGAGAGTAAGACACGTCCATTTCCCGTGAAGTCACCCGGCAATATCACGACCATGAGTGACACGATATCCAGAGACAAAAACTTGAGCAAGAGCCTCACACTCGCCCTTTTTTCATATCCCGAAGTGTTCTCCTCATGGTCTGTAGATCAGTCCTGCCATACCTATGACCCAAAACATAAGCCGAGTTTGTGTTTTCAGACAACTGTCCAAACAGCTCTGGCCTACACACCCTACAGGCTCAGGGCCCTGGAGCCAAACCTGAGGACTGTACTTGCCCTCTCCAAGGGAATTGTATGTGCCCATTCCAATGGCCACGACCCTACTAATAGGATAACCTAAAAGTCGCTGAGGCCATCCCAAGAGTTGTGGCTTCCCAGGACAAACAGGGGCAATCTGAGCCCATCTGAGCACCTACCTGCACTCAGACCCGTAGACTGATTTCCCCAGAGGTAAAAAGGAACAAACAGGCCCCTAGGCACTAATCGGATCCATTGCTTTGGTTTCCAGGCATCTCTCCTCAGAGGCCTGGATTTCAATACCAGCATATGGCTGTTTCTTGACTCACCCATAAGAACAAATCTCATCTACACATGGGAAACATGCACGTTGGAGCTGTGTCAAAGCCTCTGTTTAGGAGAACACTTCAGGGCCCCAGGGCCACCGCTTCATTCCAAGGTCTCCATAGACACAAAAACATATTAGGACACATCCACAGGAGAGTCCATTTCAACTCAGCCTCCTCGGTTGCCCCCCACATCCAGCAGATCTAACCTGTCTTGTTGCTTGGAGACAATTGGAATGCGAGGTGGGCTACCCAGCCATCCATCCTTAGAACCCTGCTCGGAATCGTTGGCCTGGAGCCAACTAACAGGTCTCAATTGTCCTGCAGAAGAATCTTTGCAGTTTGGAGCTTCTCACAACTCCCATCGTGGGAAAACCCCCATGTCCTCGTGATCCAACCCCCTTCAAGAAAGGGCCATCAGGGCAGAAAGTCCAACCTGAGCGATCGTCTGATCCTTGCCGTGACTTCAGATGCACGAGATCTCGATTGAGGTCTGTAGATTGTGCCTGCCATATCCTCACCCAGAAACCTAGGCCTAGCTTGGGTTCTCAGACTGCGTCCTCAGACTACTGGCCCACAAGCCCTCCAGTTGGGCAATCCAGAACTACAATGCCGCACTCTGCCTGCCCTACAGAAGTAAAATATTGCCCTCAGGGCTACCCCGAAACCCCAAATGAGGATCAACCTGCACGCCATTCGGCTGTACCCCAAACATATAGGCTGACCTGGGCACTATTTCCCCTTCTGACCCAGCCTGAGCCTGGACCTCCTGGTCCCACCCAGACAGCTGGCCGCACACTGAGCCCATCGGACCCGCCATGGCCTTAGGTCGTCATCTCTTCCCAACTGCGGTTTTCAGGCTCCAGAACCTAGACCTTATCTCCAACCACTGCCCAGGGTTGAAAATGATGCAGAAATCAGAACTCTTTCCCCATGGCAAGAAACCTTGTGCTTGGCATGTTGTCCAACGTTCGGTGTAGTTGAAACAAGCGTGGCCCATGAGGCCCAGCCCATGCTTGCGGGCCACATTGGTCACAAACACACATTGTGACCCTCAGCCTGAGCCCAGTCCTCAGGTAAGGCCTCTCAGGGCCTATATGAAGAGACAGGATATTGGGCTTGCCATGCCCCTAGGCCCCAATTTTTAACCATAGTTCGGGTTGTCCCTTCACTCTTCCCCAGGGCTCTGCTTTGGAATTCCTCTTTTGGTTGGACACCTGAGGTAACAAACCTGAAAGGAGTCCTCCCATCCCACAGATTGACGAAAAACAATTGGGATCGCGCCAAATCCACAGAGAGGAAGATTCGTCCATGGCCCATGAGACCTCCCCAACATTCCACGGCCATCGCTGAAACAAAATCCAGAGACAAAAGCCTGAGCAAGCGCCTCAGACTCGCTCATTCTTCATATCCTGAAGAGTTCTTCTCATGGTTTGTAGATCGGGTGTGCCATACCTACGTCCCCAAACTTAAGCTGAGTTTGTGTTTTCAGTCTTCTGTCCTCAAAGTCCTGGGCCACACTCCCTCCAGGCTGGGGCCCCTGGAGCCACACATTAGGACTGCCTCCACCCAATCCATGGGAATTCTGCCCATTCCATTGTCAAAAATCGTACAAATTAGGAGAACCCTCCAAAGTCCCTGAGGCAATCCCAATAGTGTAGGTCGCCCGGGACAAAAAAGGGCGGTTGATACCGGCTGAGCATCTACCTCCACTCATCTACCTCCACTCATACCAAGAAGATTGAACCAGACAGGACCCGAGGCCATTATCGGATCCATTGCTTTGGTTTACAGGCATGTCTCCTCAAAAGCCTGGATTCCAATACCAGCAGAGGGGATTTCCTGAGGCACCCATCAGAACAAATCTCGTCTCCACAAGGAAACTTGTGCATGGGAGCTATGCCAAAGCTTAGGAGAATACTTCAGGGTCCCGGTGCCACCTCCCCATTCCAAGGCCCTCATGGACACAAACACACGTTAGGACCCATCCTCTGGAAAGTGCATTTCAACTCAGCCACCCCGGTTGCTCCCGCAGATCCATTAGATCTAAACTGTCTTGTTGCTCGTAGACAATTGGAAGGGGAGGCGGACTTCCCAGGCATCCATCCTAGAAGAGTGCTCTGGAGTCATTCCATATGGCATGTCCTGGAGCTGTCCAACTGGTCTCAATTGTCCCGCAGAAGGAATCCTTGAAGGGGGCAACCCACATCTCCCAACGTGGAAAACCTCCATGGCCTCGAGATTCCGCTCCCTTCCTGAAGGGGCCGTCATGCACAGAAACTCCAACCTGAGCCAACGTCGGATCCTCGCCCTGACATCAGATGCATGAGATATTGGTTCAGATCTGCAGGGGGTACCTGCCGTGCCCTCACCCTGAATCCGAAGTCTAGCTTGTGTTCTCAGACTTCCGTCCTCACTCTCCTGGCCCCAAAGCCCTCATGTTTGGCAATTCCGGACCGACAATGAAGCACTCTGACTGCCCTCTAGAAAAAATATATTGCCTAATGAGATGCCCAGGCAGCTTAAATGAAGATAAACCTACACGGCACTCGAATGTACCCAAATTATATAGTCTAACCTGGGCACTAATGCACTGTCTGACACAACCTGAGCCCGGACCTGCTGACCAACACCCAGACAGCTGACCGCACCCTGAGCACATCAGACCCGCCATGGCCTTAGGTCATCATCTCTTCACTACCTCAGTTTTCAGGCTTCAGAACCTAGACCTTATCTCCAATCACTGCCCACGGGTGACTGTGATGCAGAAATCAGAACTCTTCCTGACCCATGGCAAGAAACCTTGTGGTTGGCATGTTGTCCAACGTTCAGTGTAGGAGAAACCAGCATTCACCCTGAGGCCCCGCCCATTCTTGAGTTCGACGAGAGCATAACACGCATTGTGACCTCAGCGTGAGTCCTGTCCTCTAGTAAGTCCTCTCAGTGGCTGGACCATAAGATGTCATAATGGGCTTGACATGTCCCTAGTCCCCAATTTTTAACCAGATTTCTGGTTGTCCAGTCGCCCCACCCCAGGGCTCTACTCTGGAATCCCTCATTTGGTGGGACATCTGAGGTTGAAAAACAAAATGAATAAATCGACAACAACAACAAAAAAACGGACTTCTTCCATCCCCAGAATGACCGCAAACTCTTTGGACGGGACCGAACCCCCAGAGAGTAAGACTCGTCCATTTCCCTTGAAGTCACCCGGCAATTTCACGACTATGAGTGACACGATATCCAGAGACAAAAACTTGAGCAAGAGCCTCACACTCGCCCTTTTTTCATATCCCGAAGTGTTCTCCTCATGGTCTGAAGATCAGTCCTGCCATACCTATGACCCAAAACATAAGCCGAGTTTGTGTTTTCAGACAACTGTCCAAACAGCTCTGGCCTACACACCCTAAGGGCTCAGGGCCCTGGAGCCAAAACTGAGGACTGTACTTGCACTCTCCAAGGGAATTGTATGTGCCCATTCCAATGGCCACAACCCTACTAGTAGGATAACCTCCAAAGTCCCTGAGGCCATCCCAAGAGTTGTGGCTTCCCAGGACAAACAGGGGTAATCTGAGCCCATCTGAGCACCTACCTGCACTCAGACCCGTAGACTGGTGTCCCCAGAGGTAAAAAGGAACGAACAGGCCCCTAGGCATAAATCGGATCCATTGCTTTGGTTTCCAGGCATCTCTCCTCAGAGGCCTGGATTTCAGTACCAGCATATGGCTGTTTCTTGACTCAACCATCAGAACAAATCTCATCTACACATGGGAAACATGCACGTTGGAGCTGTGTCAAAGCCTCTGTTTAGGAGAACCCTTCAGGGCCCCAGGGCCACCGCTTCATTCCAAGGTCTCCATAGACACAAAAACATATTAGGACACATCCACAGGAGAGTCCATTTCAACTCAGCCTCCTCGGTTGCCCCCCACATCCAGCAGATCTAACCTGTCTTGTTGCTTGAAGACAATTGGAATGCGAGGTGGGCTACCCAGCCATCCATCTCTAGAACCCTGCTCGGAATCGTTGGCCTGGAGCCAACCAACAGGTCTCATTGTCCTGCAGAAGAATCTTTGCAGTTTGGAGCTTCTCACAACTCCCATCGTGGTAAAACCCCATGTCCTCGTGATCCAACCCCCTTCAAGAAAGGGCCATCAGGGCAGAAAGTCCAACCTGAGCGATCGTCTGATCCTTGCCCTGACTTCAGATGCACGAAATCTCTATTGAGGTCTGTAGATTGTGCCTGCCATATCCTCACCCAGAAACCTAGGCCTAGCTTGGGTTCTCAGACTCCGTCCTCAGACTACTGGCCCACAAGCCCTCCAGTTGGGCAATCCAGAACTACAATGCCGCACTCTGCCTGCCCTACAGAAGTAAAACATTGCCCCAGGGCTACCCCGAAACCCCAAATGAGGATCAACCTGCACGCCATTCGGCTGTACCCCAAACATATAGGCTGACCTGGGCACTATTTCCCCTTCTGACCCAGCCTGAGCCTGGACCTCCTGGTCCCACCCAGACAGCTGGCCACACACTGAGCACATCGGACCCGCCATGGCCTTAGGTCGTCATCTCTTCCCAACTGCGGTTTTCAGGCTCCAGAACCTAGACCTTATCTCCAACCACTGCCCAGGGTTGAAAATGATGCAGAAACCAGAACTCTTTCCCCATGGCAAGAAAACTTGTGGTTGGCATGTTGTCCAACGTTCAGTGTAGTTGAAACAAGCGTGGCCCATGAGGCCCAGCCCATGCTTGCGGGCCACATTGGTCACAATCACACATTGTGACCCTGAGCATGAGCCCAGTCCTCAGGTAAGGCCTCTCAGGGCCTGTATGAAGAGACAGGATATTGGGCTTGCCATGCCCCTAGGCCCCAATTTTTAACCATAGTTCGGGTTGTCCCTTCACTCTTCCCCAGGGCTCTGCTTTGGAATTCCTCTTTTGGTGGGACACCTGAGGTAACAAACCTGAAAGGAGTCCTCCCATCCCACAGATTGACGAAAAACAATTGGGATCGGGCCAAATCCACAGAGAGGAAGATTCGTCCATGGCCCATGAGACCTCCCCAACATTCCACGGCCATCGCTGAAAAAATCCAGAGACAAAAGCCTGAGCAATCGCCTAGACTCGCTCATTCTTCATATCCTGAAGAGTTCTTCTCATGGTTTGTAGATCGGGCGTGCCATACCTACGTCCCCAAACTTAAGCTGAGTTTGTGTTTTCAGTCTTCTGTCCTCAAAGTCCTGGGCCACACTCCCTCCAGGCTGGGGACCCTGGAGCCACACATTAGGACTGCCCCCACCCAATCCATGGGAATTCTGCCCATTCCATTGTCAAAAATCGTACAAATTAGGAGAACCCTCCAAAGTCCCTGAGGCCATCCCAATAGTGTAGTTCACCCGGGACAAAAAAGGGAGGTTGATACCGGCTGGCATCTACCTCCACTCATCTACATCCACTCATACCAAGAAGATTGAACCAGACAGGACCCGAGGCCATTATCGGATCCATTGCTTTGGTTTACAGGCATGTCTCCTCAAAAGCCTGGATTCCAATACCAGCAGAGCGGATTTCCTGAGGCACCCATCAGAACAAATCTCGTCTCCACAAGGAAACTTGTGCATGGGAGCTATGCCAAAGCTTAGGAGAATACTTCAGGGTCCCGGTGCCACCTCCCCATTCCAAGGTCCTCATGGACACAAACACACGTTAGGAACCATCCTCTGGAAAGTACATTTCAACTCAGCCATTCCGGTTGCTCCCGCAGATCCATTAGATCTAAACTGTCTTGTTGCTAGGAGACAATTGGAAGGCGAGGCGGACTTCCCAGGCATCCATCCTGGAACGGTGCTCTGGAGTCATTCCATATGGGATGTCCTGGAGCTGTCCAACAGGTCTCAATTGTCCCGCAGAAGGAATCCTTGAACGGGGCATCCCACATCTCCCAACGTGGAAAACCTCCATGGCCTCGAGATTCCGCTCCCTTCATGAAGGGGCCGTCATGCACAGAAACTCCAACCTGAGCCAACGTCGGATCCTCGCCCTGACTTCAGATGCATGAGATTTTGGTTCAGATCTGCAGGGGGTACCTGCCGTGCCCTCACCCTGAATCCGAAGACTAGCTTGTGTTCTCAGACTTCCGTCCTCACTCTCCTGGCCCCGAAGCCCTCAAGAAGGCAATTCTGGACGGACAATGAAGCACTCTGCAAGCCCTCTAGAAAAAATATATTGCCTAATGAGCTGCCCAGGCAGCTTAAATGAAGATAAACCTACACGGCACTCGAATGTACCCAAATTATATACTCTAACCTGGGCACTAATGCACTGTCTGACACAACCTGAGCCCGGACCTGCTGACCAACACCCAGACAGCTGACCGCACACTGAGCACATAAAACCTGCCATGGCCTTAGGTCATCATCTCTTCCCTACCTCAGTTTTCAGGTTTCAGAACCTAGACCTTATCTCCAATCACTGCCCACGGGTGACTGTGATGCAGAAATCAGAACTCTTCCTGACCCATGGCAAGAAACCTTGTGGTTGGCATGTTGTCCAACGTTCAGTGTAGGAGAAAACAGCATTCACCCTGAGGCCCCGCCCATTCTTGAGTGCGTCGAGAGCATAAACACGCATTGTGACCTCAGCGTGAGTCCTGTCCTCTAGTAAGTCCTCTCAAAGGCTGGACCATTAGATGTCATAATGGGCTTGACATGTCCCTAGTCCCCAATTTTTAACCAGATTTCTGGTTGTCCAGTCGCCCCACCCCAGGGCTCTACTCTGGAATCCCTCATTTGGTGGGACATCTGAGTTGGAAAAACAAAATGAAACAAATCGACAACAACAACAAAAAAACGGACTTCTTCCATCCCCAGAATGACCCCAAACTCTTTGGACGGGACCGAACCCCCAGAGAGTAAGACTCGTCATTTCCCATGAAGTCACCCGGCAATTTCACGACCATGAGTGACACGATATCCAGAGACAAAAACTTGAGCGAGAGCCTCACACTCGCCCTTTTTTCATATCCTGAAGTGTTCTCCTCATGGTCTGTAGATCAGTCCTGCCATACCTATGACCCAAAACATAAGCCGAGTTTGTGTTTTCAGACAACTGTCCAAACAGCTCTGGCCTACACACCCTACAGGCTCAGGGCCCTGGAGCCAAACCTGAGGACTGTACTTGCCCTCTCCAAGGGAATTGTATGTGCCCATTCCATTGGCCACAACCCTACTAATAGGATATCCTCCAAAGTCCCTGAGTCCATCCCAATAGTTGTGGCTTCCCAGGACAAACAGGGGCAATCTGAGCCCATCTGAGCACGTACCTGCACTCAGACCCGTAGACTGGTGTCCCCAGAGGTAAAAAGGAACGAACAGGCCCCTAGGCACTAATCGGATCCATTGCTTTGGTTTCCAGGCATCTCTCCTCAGAGGCCTGGATTTCAATACCAGCATATGGCTGTTTCTTGACTCACCCATCAGAACAAATCTCATCTACACATGGGAAACATGCACGTTGGAGCTGTGTCAAAGCCTCTGTTTAGGAGAACCCTTCAGGGCCCCAGGGCCACCGCTTCATTCCAAGGTCTCCATAGACACAAAAACATATTAGGACACATCCACAGGAGAGTCCATTTCAACTCAGCCTCCTCGGTTGCCCCCCACATCCAGCAGATCTAACCTGTCTTGTTGCTTGGAGACAATTGGAATGCGAGGTGGGCTACCCAGCCATCCATCCTTAGAACCCTGCTCGGAATCGTTGGCCTGGAGCCAACCAACAGGTCTCAATTGTCCTGTAGAAGAATCTTTACAGTTTGGAGCTTCTCACAACTCCCATCGTGGGAAAACCCCCATGTCCTCGTGATCCAACCCCCTTCAAGAAAGGGCCATCAGGGCAGAAAGTCCAACCTGAGCGATCGTCTGATCCTTGCCCTGACTTCAGATGCACGAGATCTCTATTGAGGTCTGTAGATTGTGCCTGCCATATCCTCACCCAGAAACCTAGGCCTAGCTTGGGTTCTCAGACTCCGTCCTCAGACTACTGGCCCACAAGCCCTCCAGTTGGGCAATCCAGAACTACAATGCCGCACTCTGCCTGCCCTACAGAAGTAAAACATTGCCCTCAGGGCTACCCCGAAACCCCAAATGAGGATCAACCTGCATGCCAATCGGCTGTACCCCAAACATATATGCTGACATGGGCACTATTCCCCTTCTGACCCAGCCTGAGCCTGGACATCCTGGTCCCACCCAGACAGCTGGCCGCACACTGAGCACATCGGACCCGCCATGGCCTTAGGTCGTCATCTCTTCCCAACTTCGGTTTTCAGGCTCCAGAACCTAGACCTTATCTCCAACCACTGCCCAGGGTTGAAAATGATGCAGAAATCAGAATTCTTTCCCCATGGCAAGAAACCTTCTGCTTGGCATGTTGTCCAACATTCAGTGTAGTTGAAACAAGCGTGGCCCATGAGGCCCAGCCCATGCTTGCGGCCCACATTGGTCACAAACACACATTGTGACCCTCAGCCTGAGCCCAGTCCTCAGGTAAGGCCTTCAGGACCTATATGAAGAGACAGCATATTGGGCTTGCCATGCCCCTAGGCCCCAATTTTTAACCATAGTTCGGGGTGTCCCTTCACTCTTCCCCAGGGCTCTGCTTTGGAATTCCTCTTTTGGTGGGACACCTGAGGTAACAAACCTGAAAGGACTCCTCCAATCCCACAGATTGACGAAAAACGATTGAGGAAAAACAATTGGGATCGGGCCAAATCCACAGAGAGGAAGATTCCTCCATGGCCCATGAGACCTCCCCAACATTCCACGGCCATCGCTGAAACAAAATCCAGAGACAAAAGCCTGAGCAAGCGCCTCAGACTCGCTCATTCTTCATATCCTGAAGAGTTCTTCTCATGGTTTGTAGATCGGGCGTGCCATACCTACGTCCCCAAACTTAAGCTGAGTTTGTGTTTTCAGTCTTCTGTCCTCAAAGTCCTGGGCCACACTCCCTCCAGGCTGGGGCCCCTGGAGCCACACATTAGGACTGCCCCCACCCAATCCATGGGAATTCTGCCCATTCCATTGTCAAAAATCGTACAAATTAGGAGAACCCTCCAAAGTCCCTGAGGCCATCCCAATAGTGTAGGTCGCTCGGGACAAAAAAGGGCGGTTGATACCAGCTGAGCATCTTCCTCCACTCATCTACCTCCACTCATACCAAGAAGATTGAACGAGACAGGTCCCGAGGCCATTATCGGATCCATTGCTTTGGTTTACAGGCATGTCTCCTCAAAAGCCTGGATTCCAATACCAGCAGACGAGATTTCCTGAGGCACCCATCAGAATAAATCTCGTCTCCACAAGGAAACTTGTGCATGGGAGCTATGCCAAAGCTTAGGAGAATACTTCAGGGTCCCGGTGCCACCTCCCCATTCCAAGGACCTCACGGACACAAACACACATTAGGACCCATCCTCTGGAAAGTGCATTTCAACTCAGCCACCCCGGTTGCTCCCGCAGATCCATTAGATCTAAACTGTCTTGTTGCTAGGAGACAATTGGAAGGCGAGGCGGACTTTCCAGGCATCCATCCTCGAATGTTGCTCTGGAGTCATTCCATATGGGATGTCCTGGAGCTGTCCAACAGGTCACAATTGTCCCGCAGAAGGAATCCTTGAAGGGGGCATCCCACATCTCCCAACGTAGAAAACCTCCATGGCCTCGAGATTCCGCTCCCTTCATGAAGGGGCCGTCATGCACAGAAACTCCAAACTGAGCCAACGTCGGATCCTCGCCCTGACTTCAGGTGCATGAGATATTGGTTCAGATCTGCAGGGGGTACCTGCCGTGCCCTCACCCTGAATCCTAAGTCTAGCTTGTGTTCTCAGACTTCCGTCCTCACTCTCCTGGCCCCAAAGCCCTCATGTTTGGCAATTCCGGACCGACAATGAAGCACTCTGCCTGCCCTCTAGAAAAAATATACTGCCTAATGAGCTGACCAGGCAGCTTAAATGAAGATAAATCTACACGGCACTCGAAAGTACCCAAATTATATAGTCTAACCTGGGCACTCATGCACTGTCTGACACAACCTGAGCCCGGACCTGCTGACCAACACCCAGACAGCTGACCGCACCCTGAGCACATCAGACCCGCCCTGGCCTTAGGTCATCATCTCTTCCCTACCTCAGTTTTCAGGCTTCAGAACATAGACCTTATCTCCAAACTCTGCCCACGGGTGACTGTGATGCAGAAATCAGAACTCTTCCTGACCCATGGCAAGAAACCTTGTGGTTGCCATGTTGTCCAACGTTCAGTGTAGGAGAAAACAGCATTCACCCTGAGGCCCCGCCCATTCTTGAGTGCCACGAAAGCATAAACACGCATTGTGACCTCAGCGCGAGTCCTGTCCTCTAGTAAGTCCTCTCAGTGGCTGGACCATTAGATGTCATAATGGGCTTGACATGTCCCTAGTCCCCAATTTTTAACCATATTTCTGGTTGTCCAGTCGCCCCACCCCAGGGCTCTACTCTGGAATCCCTCAATTGGTGGGACATATGAGGTGAAAAAACAAAATGAAACAAATCGACAACAACAACAAAAAAACGGACTTCTTCCATCCCCAGAGTGACCGCAAACTCTTTGGAGGGGACCGAACCCCCAGATAGTAAGACTCGTCCATTTCCCATGAAGTCACCCGGCAATTTCACGACCATGAGTGACACGATATCCAGAGACAAAAACTTGAGCAAGAGCCTCACACTCGCCCTTTTTTCATATCCCGAAGTGTTCTCCTCATGGTCTGAAGATCAGTCCTGCCATACCTATGACCCAAAACATAAGCCGAGTTTGTGTTTTCAGACAACTGTCCAAACAGCTCTGGCCTACACACCCTACAGGCTCAGGGCCCTGGAGCCAAACCTGAGGACTGTACTTACCCTCTCCAAGGGAATTGTATGTGCCCATTCCAATGGCCACAACCCTACTAGTAGGATAACCTCCAAAGTCCCTGAGGCCATCCCAAGAGTTGTGGCTTCCCAGGACAAACAGGGGCAATCTGAGCCCATCTGAGCACCTACCTGCACTCAGACCCGTAGACTGATGTTCCCAGAGGTAAAAAGGAACGAACAGGCCCCTAGGCACTAATCGGATCCATTGCTTTGGTTTCCAGGCATCTCTCCTCAGAGGCCTGGATTTCAATACCAGCATATGGCTGTTTCTTGACTCACCCATCAGAACAAATCTCATCTACACATGGGACACATTCACGTTGGAGCTGCGTCAAAGCCTCTGTTTAGGAGAACCCTTCAGGGCCCCAGGGCCACCGCTTCATTCCAAGGTCTCCATAGACTCAAAAACATATTAGGACACATCCACAGGAGAGTCCATTTCAACTCAGCCTCCTCGGTTGCCCCCCACATCCAGCAGATCTAACCTGTCTTGTTGCTTGGAGACAATTGGAATGCGAGGTGGGCTACCCAGCCATCCATCCTTAGAACCCTGCTCGGAATCGTTGGCCTGGAGCCAACCAACAGGTCTCAATTGTCCTGCAGAAGAATCTTTGCAGTTTGGAGCTTCTCACAACTCCCATCGTGGGAAAACCCCCATGTCCTCGTGATCCAACCCCCTTCAAGAAAGGGCCATCAGGGCAGAAAGTCCAACCTGAGCGATCGTCTGATCCTTGCCCTGACTTCAGATGCACGAGATCTCGATTGAGGTCTGTAGATTGTGCCTGCCATATCCTCACCCAGAAACCTAGGCCTAGCTTGGGTTCTCAGACTCCGTCCTCAGACTACTGGCCCACAAGCCCTCCAGTTGGGCAATCCAGAACTACAATGCTGCACTCTGCCTGCCCTACAGAAGTAAAACATTGCCCTCAGGGCTACCCCGAAACCCCAAATGAGGATCAACCTGCATGCCAATCGGCTGTACCCCAAACATATAGGCTGACCTGGGCACTATTTCCCCTTCTAACCCAGCCTGAGCCTGGACCTCCTGGTCCCACCCAGACAGCTGGCCGCACACTGAGCACATTGGTCCGCCATGGCCTTAGGTCCTCATCTCTTCCCAACTGCGGTTTTCAGGCTCCAGAACCTACACCTTATCTCCAAACACTGCCCAGGGTTGAATATGATGCAGAAATCAGAACTCTTTCCCCATGGCAAGAAACCTTGTGCTTGGCATGTTGTCCAACATTCAGTGTAGTTGAAACAAGCATGGCCCATGAGGCCCAGCCCATGCTTGCGAGCCACATTGGTCACAAACACACATTGTGACCCTCAGCCTGATCCCAGTCCTCAGGTAAGGCCTCTCAGGGCCTATATGAAGAGACAGCATATTGGGCTTGCCATGCCCCTAGGCCCCAATTTTTAACCATAGTTCGGGGTGTCCCTTCACTCTTCCCCAGGGCTCTGCTTTGGAATTCCTTTTTTGGTCGGACACCAGAGTTAACAAACCTGAAAGGAGTCCTCGATCCCACAGATTGACCAAAAACAATTGGGATCGGGCCAAAACCACAGAGAGGAAGATTCGTCCAGGCCCATGAGACCTCCCCAACATTCCACGGCCATCGCTGAAACAAAATCCAGAGACAAAAGCCTGAGCAAGCGACTCAGACTCGCTCATTCTTCATATCCTGAAGAGTTCTTCTCATGGTTTGTAGATCGGTCATGCCATACCTACGTCCCCAATCTTAAGCTGAGTTTGTGTTTTCAGTCTTCTCTCCTCAAAGTCTGGGCCACACTTCCTCCAGGCTGGGGCCCCTGGAGCCACACATTAGGACTGCCCCCACCCAATCCATGGGAATTCTGCCCATTCCATTGTCAAAAATCGTACAAATTAGGAGAACCCTACAAAGTCCCTGAGGCCATCCCAATAGTGTAGGTCGCTCGGGACCAAAAAGGTCGGTTGATACCAGCTGAGCATCTACCTCCACTCATCTACCTCCACGCATACCAAGAAGATTGAACCAGACAAGACCCGAGGCCATTATCGGATCCATTGCTTTGGTTTACAGGCATGTCTCCTCAAAAGCCTTGTTTCCAAAACCAGCAGAGGGGATTTCCTGAGGCACCCATCAGAACAAATCTCGTCTCCACAAGGAAACTTGTGCATGGCAGCTATGCCAAAGCTTAGGAGAATACTTCAGGGTCCCGGTGCCACCTCCCCATTCCAAGGCCCTCATGGACACAAACACACATTAGGACCCATCCTCTGGAAAGTGCATTTCAACTCAGCCACCCCGGTTGCTCCCGCAGATCCATTAGATCTAAACTGTCTTGTTGCTAGGAGACAATTGGAAGGCGAGGCGGACTTCCCAGGCATCCATCCTGGAACGGTGCTCTGGAGTCATTCCATATGGGATGTCCTGGAGCTGTCCAACAGGTCTCAATTGTCCCGCAGAAGGAATCCTTGAAGGGGGCATCCCACATCTCCCAACGTGGAAAACCTCCATGGCCTCGAGATTCCGCTCCCTTCATGAAGGGGCCGTCATGCACAGAAACTCCAACCTGAGCCAACGTCGGATCCTCGCCCTGACTTCAGATGCATGAGATATTGGTTCAGATCTGCAGGGGGTACCTACCGTGCCCTCACCCTGAATCCGAAGTCTAGCTTGTGTTCTCAGACTTCCGTCCTCACTCTCCTGGCCCCGAAGCCCTCATGTTTGGCAATTCCGGACCGACAATGAAGCACTCTGCCTGCCCTCTAGAAAAAATATATTGCCTAATGAGCTGACCAGGCAGCTTAAATGAAGATAAACCTACACGGCACTCGAATGTACCCAAATTATATAGTCTAACCTGGGCACTAATGCACTGTCTGACACAACCTGAGCCCGGACCTGCTGACCAACACCCAGACAGCTGACCGCACCCTGAGCACATCAGACCCGCCATGGACTTAGGTCATCATCTCTTCCCTACCTCAGTTTTCAGGCTTCAGAACCTAGACCTTATCTCCAATCACTGCCCACGGGTGACTGTGATGCAGAAATCAGAACTCTTCCTGACCCATGGCAAGAAACCTTGTGGTTGGCATGTTTTCCAACGTTCAGTGTAGGCGAAAACAGCATTCACCCTGAGGCCCCGCCCATTCTTGAGTGCGACGAGAGCATAAACACGCATTGTGACCACAGCGTGAGTCCTGTCCTCTAGTAAGTCCTCTCAGTGGCTGGACCATTAGATGTCATAATGGGCTTGACATGTCCCTAGTCCCCAATTTTTAACCAGATTTCTGGTTGTCCAGTCGCCCCACCCCAGGGCTCTACTCTGGAATCCCTCATTTGGTGGGACATCTGAGGTTGAAAAACAAAATGAAACAAATCGACAACAACAACAAAAAAACGGACTTCTTCCATCCCCAGAATGACCGCAAACTCTTTGGACGGGACCGAAACCCCAGAGAGTAAGACTCGTCCATTTCCCATGATGTCACCCGGCAATTTCACGACCATGAGTGACACGATATCCAGAGACAAAAACTTGAGCAAGAGCCTCACACTCGCCCTTTTTTCATATCCAGAAGTGTTCTCCTCATGGTCTGTAGATCAGTCCTGCCATACCTATGACCCAAAACATAAGCCGAGTTTGTGTTTTCAGACAACTGTCCAAACAGCTCTGGCCTACACACCCTACAGGCTCAGGGCCCTGGAGCCAAACCTGAGGACTGTACTTGCCCTCTCCAAAGGAATTGTATGTGCCCATTCCAATGGCCACAACCCTTCTAATAGGATAACCTCCAAAGTCCCTGAGGCCATCCCAAGAGTTGTGGCTTCCCAGGAAAAACAGGGGGCAATCTGAGCCCATCTGAGCACCTACCTGCACTCAGACCCGTAGACTGATGTCCCCAGAGGTAAATAGGATCGAACAGGCCCATAGGCACTAATCGCATCCATTGCTTTGGTTTCCAGGAAACTCTCCTCAGAGGCCTGGATTTCAATACCAGCATATGGCTGTTTCTTGACTCACCCATCAGAACAAATCTCATCTACACATGGGAAACATGCACGTTGGAGCTGTGTCAAAGCCTCTGTTTAGGAGAACCCTTCAGGGCCCCAGGGCCACCGCTTAATTCCAAGGTCTCCATAGACACAAAAACATATTAGGAAACATCCACAGGAGAGTCCATTTCAACTCAGCCTCCTCGGTTGCCCGTCACATCCAGCAGATCTAACCTGTCTTGTTGCTTGGAGACAATTGGAATGCGTGGTGGGCTACCCAGCCATCCATCCTTAGAACCCTGCTCGGAATCGTTGGCCTGGAGCCAACCAACAGGTCTCAATTGTCCTGCAGAAGAATCTTTGCAGTTTGGAGCTTCTCACAACTCCCATCGTGGGAAAACCCCCATGTCCTCGTGATCCAACCCCCTTCAAGAAAGGGCCATCAGGGCAGAAAGTCCAACCTGAGCGATCGTCTGATCCTTGCCCTGACTTCAGATGCACGAGAACTCTATTGAGGTCTGTAGATTGTGCCTGCCATATCCTCACCCAGAAACCTAGGCCTAGCTTGGGTTCTCAGACTCCGTCCTCAGACTACTGGCCCACAAGCCCTCCAGTTGGGCAATCCAGAACTACAATGCCGCACTCTGCCTGCCCTACAGAAGTAAAACATTGCCCTCAGGGCTACCCCGAAACCACAAATGAGGATCAACCTGCACGCCATTAGGCTGTACCACAAACATATAGGCTGACCTGGGCACTATTTCCCCTTCTGACCCAGCCTGAGCCTGGACCTCCTGGTCCCACCCAGACAGCTGGCCGCACACTGAGCACATCGGACCTGCCATGGCCTTAGGTCGTCATCTCTTCCCAACTGCGGTTTTCAGGCTCCAGAACCTAGACCTTATCTCCAACCATTGCCCAGGGTTGAAAATGATGCAGAAATCAGAACTCTTCCCCATGGCAAGAAACCTTGTGGTTGGCATGTTGTCCAACGTTCAGTGTAGTTGAAACAAGCGTGGCCCATGAGGCCCAGCCCATGCTTGCGGGCCACATTGGTCACAAACACACATTGTGACCCTGAGCCTGAGCCCAGTCCTCAGGTAAGGCCTCTCAGGGCCTATATGAAGAGACAGCATATTGGGCTTGCCATGCCCCCAGGCCCCAATTTTTAACCATAGTTCGGGGTGTCCCTTCACTCTTCCCCAGGGCTCTGCTTTGGAATTCCTCTTCTGGTGGGACACCAGAGGTAACAAACCTGAAAGGAATCCTCCCATCCCACAGATTGACGAAAAACAATTGGGATCGTGCCAAATCCACAGAGAGGAAGATTCCTCCATGGCCCATGAGACCTCCCAAACATTCCACGGCCATCGCTGAAACAAAATCCAGAGACAAAAGCCTGAGCAAGCACCTCAGACTCGCTCATTCTTCATATCCTGAAGAGTTCTTCTCATGGTTTGTAGATCGAGCGTGCCATACCTACGTCCCCAAACTTAAGCTGAGTTTGTGTTTTCAGTCTTCTGTCCTCAAAGTCCTGGGCCACACTCCCTCCAGGCTGGGGCCCTTGGAGCCACACATTAGGACTGCCCCCACCCAATCCATGGTAATTCTGCCCATTCCATTGTCAAAAATCGTACAAATTAGGGGAACCCTCCAAAGTCCCTGAGGCCATCCCAATAGTGTAGGTCGCCCGGGACAAAAAAGGGCGGTTGATACCAGCTGAGCATCTTCCTCCACTCATCTACCTCCACTCATACCAAGAAGATTTAACCAGACAGGACCCGAGGCCATTATCGGATCCATTGCTTTGGTTTACAGGCATGTCTCCTCAAAAGCCTGGATTCCAATACCAGCAGAGGGGATTTCCTGAGGCACCCATCAGAACAAATCTCGTCTACACAAGGAAACTTGTGCATGGGAGCTATGCCAATGCTTAGGAGAATACTTCAGGGTCCCGGTGCCACCTCCCCATTCCATGGCCCTCATGGACACAAACACACATTAGGACCCAGTCTCTGGAAAGTGCATTTCAACTCAGCCACCCCGGTTGCTCCCGCAGATCCATTAGATCTAAACTGTCATGTTGCTAGGAGACAATTGGAAGGCGAGGCGGACTTCCCAGGCATCCATCCTCGAATGGTGCTCTGGAGTCATTCCATATGGGATGTCCTGGAGCTGTCCAACAGGTCTCAATTGTCCCGCAGAAGGAATCCTTGAAGTGGGCATCCCACATCTCCCATCGTGGAAAACCTCCATGGCCTCGAGATTCCGCTCCCTTCATGAAGGGGCCGTCATGCACAGAAACTCCAACCTGAGCCAACGTCGGATCCTCGCCCTGACTTCAGATGCATGAGATATTGGTTCAGATCTGCAGGGGGTACCTGCCGTGCCCTCACCCTGAATCCGAAGTCTAGCTTGTGTTCTCAGAATTCCGTCCTCACTCTCCTGGCCCCGAAGCCCTCATGTTCGGCAATTCCGGACAGACAATGAAGCACTCTGCCTGTCCTCTAGAAAAAATATATTGCCTAATGAGCTGACCAGGCAGCTTAAATGAAGATAAACCTACACGGCACTCGAATGTACCCAAATTATATAGTCTAACCTGGGCACTAATGCACTGTCTGACACAACCTGAGCCCGGACCTGCTGACCAACACCCAGACAGCTGACCGCACCCTGAGCACATCAGACCCGCCATGGACTTAGGTCATCATCTCTTCCCTACCTCAGTTTTCAGGCTTCAGAACCTAGACCTTATCTCCAATCACTGCCCACGGGTGACTGTGATGCAGAAATCAGAACTCTTCCTGACCCATGGCAAGAAACCTTGTGGTTGGCATGTTGTCCAACGTTCAGTGTAGGCGAAAACAGCATTCACCCTGAGGCCCCGCCCATTCTTGAGTACGACGAGAGCATAAACACGCATTGTGACCACAGCGTGAGTCCTGTCCTCTAGTAAGTCCTCTCAGTGGCTGGACCATTAGATGTCATAATGGGCTTGACATGTCCCTAGGCCCCAATTTTTAACCAGATTTCTGGTTGTCCAGTCGCCCCACCCCAGGGCTCTCCACTGGAATCCCTCATTTGGTGGGACATCTGAGGTTGAAAAACAAAATGAAACAAATCGACAAAAACAACAAAAAAACGGACTTCTTCCATCCCCAGAATGACCGCAAACTCTTTGGACGGGACCGAACCCCCAGAGAGTAAGACTCGTCCATTTCCCATGATGTCACCCGGCAATTTCACGACCATGAGTGACACGAAATCCAGAGACAAAAACTTGAGCAAGAGCCTCACACTCGCCCTTTTTTCATATCCCGAAGTGTTCTCCTCATGGTCTGTAGATCAGTCCTGCCATACCTATGACCCAAAACATAAGCCGAGTTTTTGCTTTCAGACAACTGTCCAAACAGCTCTGGCCTACACACCCTACAGGCTCAGGGCCCTGGAGCCAAACCTGAGGACTGTACTTGCCCTCTCCAAAGGAATTGTATGTGCCCATTCCAATGGCCACAACCCTACTAATAGGATAACCTCCAAAGTCCCTGAGGCCATCCCAAGAGTTGTGGCTTCCCAGGACAAACAGGGGCAATCTGAGCCCATCTGAGCACCTACCTGCACTCAGACCCGTAGACTGATGTCCCCAGAGGTAAAAAGGAACGAACAGGCCCCTAGGCACTAATCGGATCCATTGCTTTGGTTTACAGGCATGTCTCCTCAAAAGCCTGGATTCCAATACCAGCAGAGGGGATTTCCTGAGGCACCCATCAGAACAAATCTCGTCTCCACAAGGAAACTTGTGCATGGGAGCTATGCCAAAGCTTAGGAGAATACTTCAGGGTCCCGGTGCCACCTCCCCATTCCAAGGCCCTCATGGACAGAAACACACGTTAGGACCCATCCTCTGGAAAGTGCATTTCAACTCATCCACCCCAGTTGCTCCCGCAGATCCATTAGATCTAAACTGTCTTGTTGCTAGGAGACAATTGGAAGGCGAGGCGGACTTCCCAGGCATCCATCCTGGAACGGTGCTCTGGAGTCATTCCATATGGGATGTCCTGGAGCTGTCCAACAGGTCTCAATTGTCCCGCAGAAGGAATCCTTGAAGGGAGCATCCCACATCTCCCAACGTGGAAAACCTCCATGGCCTCGAGATTCCGCTCCCTTCATGAAGGGGCCGTCATGCACAGTAACTCCAAACTGAGCCAACATCGGATCCTCGCCCTGACTTCAGATTCATGAGATATTGGTTCAGATCTGCAGGAGGTACCTGCCGTGCCCTCACCCTGAATCCGAAGTATAGCTTGTGTTCTCAGACTTCCGTCCTCACTCTCCTGGCCCCGAAGCCCTCATGTTCGGCAATTCCGGACCGACAATGAAGCACTCTGCCTGCCCTCTAGAAAAAATATATTGCCTAATGAGTTGCCCAGGCAGCTTAAATGAAGATAAACCTACACGGCACTCGAATGTACCCAAATTATATAGTCTAACCTGGGCACTAATGCACTGTCTGACACAACCTGAGCCCGGACCTGCTGACCAACACCCAGACAGCTGACCGCACCCTGAGCACATCAGACCCGCCATGGCCTTAGGTCATCATCTCTTCCCTACCTCAGTTTTCAGGCTTCAGAACCTAGTTCTTATCTCCAATCACTGCCCACGGGTGACTGTGATGCAGAAATCAGAACTCTTCCTGACCCATGGCAAGAAACCTTGTGGTTGGCATGTTGTCCAACGTTCAGTGTAGAGGAAACCAGCATTCACCCTGAGGCCCCGCCCATTCTTGAGTGCGACGAGAGCATAAACACGCATTGTGACCTCAGCGTGAGTCCTGTCCTCTAGTAAGTCCTCTCAGGGGCTGGACCATTAGATGTCATAATGGGCTTGACATGTCCCTAGTCCCCAATTTTTAACCAGATTTCTGGTTGTCCAGTCGCCCCACCCCAGGGCTCTACTCTGGAATCCCTCATTTGGTGGGACATCTGAGGTTGAAAAACAAAATGAATAAATCGACAACAACAACAAAAAAACGGACTTCTTCCATCCCCAGAATGACCGCAAACTCTTTGGACAGGACTGAACCCCCAGAGAGTAAGACTCGTCCATTTCCCATGAAGTCACCCGGCAATTTCACGACCATGAGTGACACGATATCCAGAGACAAAAACTTGAGCAAGAGCCTCACACTCGCCCTTTTTTCATATCCCGAAGTGTTCTCCTCATGGTCTGTAGATCAGTCCTGCTATACCTATGACCCAAAACATAAGCCGAGTTTGTGTTTTCAGACAACTGTCCAAACAGCTCTGGCCTACACACCCTACAGGCTCAGGGCCCTGGAGCCAAACCTGAGGACTGTACTTGCCCTCTCCAAGGGAATTGTATGTGCCCATTCCAATGGCCACAACCCTACTAGTAGGATAACCTCCAAAGTCCCTGAGGCCATCCCAAGAGTTGTGGCTTCCCAGGACAAACAGGGGCAATCTGAGCCCATCTGAGCACCTACCTGCACTCAGACCCGTAGACTGATGTCCCCAGAGGTAAAAAGGATCGAACAGGCCCATAGGCACTAATCGCATCCATTGCTTTGGTTTCCAGGCATCTCTCCTCAGAGGCCTGGATTTCAATACCAGCATATGGGTGTTTCTTGAGTCACCCATCAGAACAAATCTCATCTACACATGGGAAACTTGCACGTTGGAGCTGTGTCAAAGCCTCTGTTTAGGAGAACCCTTCAGGGCCCCAGGGCCACCGCTTCATTCCAAGGTCTCCATAGACACAAAAACATATTAGGACACATCCACAGGAGAGTCCATTTCAACTCAGCCTCCTCGGTTGCCCCCCACATCCAGCAGATCTAACCTGTCTTGTTGCTTGGAGACAATTGGATTGCGAGGTGGGCTACCCAGCCATCCATCCTTAGAACCCTGCTCGGAATCGTTGGCCTGGAGCCAACCAACAGGTCTCAATTGTCCTGCAGAAGAATCTTTGCAGTTTGGAGCTTCTCACAACTCCCATCGTGGGAAAACCCCCATGTCCTCGTGATCCAACCCCCTTCAAGAAAGGGCCATCAGGGCAGAAAGTCCAACCTGAGCGATCGTCTGATCCTTGCCCTGACTTCAGATGCACGAGATCTCGATTGAGGTCTGTAGATTGTGCCTGCCATATCCTCACCCAGAAACCTAGGCCTAGCTTGGGTTCTCAGACTCTGTCCTCAGACTACTGGCCCACAAGCCCTCCAGTTTGGCAATCCAGAACTACAATGCCGCACTCTGCCTGCCCTACAGAAGTAAAACATTGCCCTCAGGGCTACCCCGAAACCCCAAATGAGGATCAACCTGCACGCCATTCGGCTGTACCCCAATCATATAGGCTGACATGGGCACTATTTCCCCTTCTGACCCAGCCTGAGCCTGGACCTCCTGGTCCCACCCAGACAGCTGGCCGCACACTGAGCACATCGAACCCGCCATGGCCTTAGGTCGTCATCTCTTCCCAACTGCGGTTTTCAGGCTCCAGAACCTACACCTTATCTCCAACCACTGCCCAGGGTTGAAAATGATGCAGAAACCAGAACTCTTTCCTCATGGCAAGAAACCTTGTGGTTGGCATGTTGTCCAACGTTCGGTGTAGTTGAAACAAGCGTGGCCCATGAGGCCCAGCCCATGCTTGCGGGCCACATTGGTCACAAACACACATTGTGACCCTCAGCCTGAGCCCAGTCCTCAGGTAAGGCCTCTCAGGGCCTATATGAAGAGACAGCATATTGGGCTTGCCATGCCCCTAGGCCCCAATTTTTAACCATAGTTCGGGTTGTCCCTTCACTCTTCCCCAGGGCTCTGCTTTGGAATTCCTCTTTTGGTGGGACACCTGAGGTAACAAACCTGAAAGGAGTCCTCCCATCCCACAGATTGACGAAAAACAATTGGGATCGGGCCAAATCCACAGAGAGGAAGATTCGTCCATGGCCCATGAGACCTCCCTAACATTCCACGGCCATCGCTGAAACAAAATCCAGAGACAAAAGCCTGAGCAAGCGCCTCAGACTCGCTCATTCTTCATATCCTGAAGAGTTCTTCTCATGGTTTGTAGATCGGGCGTGCCATACCTACGTCCCCAAACTTAAGCTGAGTTTGTGTTTTCAGTCTTCTGTCCTCAAAGTCTTGGGCCACACTCCCTCCAGGCTGGGGCCCCTGGAGCCACACATTAGGACTTCCCCCAGCCAATCCATGCGAATTCTGCCCATTCCATTGTCAAAAATCATACAAATTAGGAGAACCCTCCAAAGTCCCTGAGGCCATCCCAATAGTGTAGGTAGTCCGGGACAAAAAAGGGCAGTTGATACCGGCTGAGCATCTACCTCCACTCATCTACCTCCACTCATACCAAGAAGATTGAACCAGACAGGACCCGAGGCCATTATCGGATCCATTGCTTTGGTTTACAGGCATGTCTCCTCAAAAGCCTGGATTCCAATACAAGCAGAGGGGATTTCCTGAGGCACCCATCAGAACAAATCTCGTCTCCACAAGGAAACTTGTGCATGGGAGCTATGCCAAAGCTTAGGAGAATACTTCAGGGTCCCGGTGCCACCTCCCCATTCCAAGGCCCTCATGGACACAAACACACGTTAGGACCCATCCTCTGGAAAGTGCATTTCAACTCATCCACCCCGGTTGCTCCCGCAGATCCATTAGATCTAAACTGTCTTGTTGCTAGGAGACAATTGGAAGGCGAGGCGGACTTCCCAGGCATCCATCCTGGAACGGTGCTCTGGAATCATTCCATATGGGATGTCCTGGAGCTGTCCAACAGGTCTCAATTGTCCCGCAGAAGGAATCCTTGAAGGGGGCATCCCACATCTCCCAACGTGGAAAACCTCCATGGCCTCGAGATTCCGCTCCCTTCATGAAGGGGCCGTCATGCACAGTAACTCCAAACTGAGCCAACGTCGGATCCTCGCCCTGACTTCAGATTCATGAGATATTGGTTCAGATCTGCAGGAGGTACCTGCTGTGCCCTCACCCTGAATCCGAAGTATAGCTTGTGTTCTCAGACTTCCGTCCTCACTCTCCTGGCCCCGAAGCCCTCATGTTCGGCAATTCCGGACCGACAATGAAGCACTCTGCCTGCCCTCTAGAAAAAATATATTGCCTAATGAGCTGCCCAGGCAGCTTAAATGAAGATAAACCTACATGGCACTCGAATGTACCCAAATTATATAGTCTAACCTGGGCACTAATGCACTGTCTGACACAACCTGAGCCCGGACCTGCTGACCAACACCCAGACAGCTGACCGCACCCTTGAGCACATCAGACCCGCCATGGCCTTAGGTCATCATCTCTTCACTACCTCAATTTTCAGGCTTCAGAGCTTAGACCTTATCTCCAATCACTGCCCACGGGTGACTGTGATGCAGAAATCAGAACTCTTCCTGACCCATGGCAAGAAACCTTGTGGTTGGCATGTTGTCCAACGTTCAGTGTAGGAGAAACCAGCATTCACCCTGAGGCCCCGTCCATTCTTGAGTGCGACGAGAGCATAAACACGCATTGTGACCTCAGCGTGAGTCCTGTCCTCTAGTAAGTCCTCTCAGTGGCTGGACCATAAGATGTCATAATGGGCTTGACATGTCCCTAGTCCCCAATTTTTAACCAGATTTCTGGTTGTCCAGTCGCCCCACCCCAGGGCTCTACTCTGGAATCCCTCATTTGGTGGGACATCTGAGGTTGAAAAACAAAATGAAACAAATCGACAACAACAACAAAAAAACGGACTTCATCCATCCCCAGAATGACCGCAAACTCTTTGGACGGGACCGAACCCCCAGAGAGTAAGACTCGTCCATTTCCCATGAAGTCACCCGGCAATTTCACGACCATGAGTGACACGATATCCAGAGACAAAAACTTGAGCAAGAGCCTCACACTCGCCCTTTTTTCATATCCCGAAGTGTTCTCCTCATGGTCTGTAGATCAGTCCTGCCATACCTATGACCCAAAACATAAGCCGAGTTTGTGTTTTCAGAAAACTGTCCAAACAGCTCTGGCCTACACACCCTACAGGCTCAGGGCCCTGGAGCCTAACCTGAGGACTGTACTTGCCCTCTCCAAGGGAATTGTATGTGCCCATTCCAATGGCCACAACCCTACTAATAGGATAACCTCCAAAGTCCCTGAGGCCATCCCAAGAGTTGTGGCTTCCCAGGACAAACAGGGGCAATCTGAGCCCATCTGAGCACCTACCTGCACTCAGACCCGTAGACTGATGTCCCCAGAGGTAAAAAGGAACGAACAGACCCCTAGGCACTAATCGGATCCATTGCTTTGGTTTCCAGGCATCTCTCCTCAGAGGCCTGGATTTCAATACCAGCATATGGCTGTTTCTTGACTCACCCATCAGAACAAATCTCATCTACACATGGGAAACATGCACGTTGGAGCTGTGTCAAAGCCTCTGTTTAGGAGAACCCTTCAGGGCCCCAGGGCCACCGCTTCATTCCAAAATCTCCATAGACACAAAAACATATTAGGACACATCCACAGGATAGTCCGTTTCGACTCAGCCTCCTCGGTTGCCCCCCAGATCCAGCAGATCTAACCTGTCTTGTTGCTTGGAGACAATTGGAATGCGAGGTGGGATACCCAGCCATCCATCCTTAGAACCCTGCTCGGAATCGTTGGCCTGGAGCCAACCAACAGGTCTCAATTGTCCTGCAGAAGAATCGTTGCAGTTTGGAGCTTCTCACAACTCCCATCGTGGGAAAACCCCCATGTCCTCGTGATCCAACCCCCTTCAAGAAAGGGCCATCAGGGCAGAAAGTCCAACCTGAGCGATCGTCTGATCCTTGCCCTGACTTCAGATGCACGAGATCTCGATTGAGGTCTGTAGATTGTGCCTGCCATATCCTCACCCAGAAACCTAGGCCTAGCTTGGGTTCTCAGACTCCGTCCTCAGACTACTGGCCCACAAGCCCTCCAGTTGGGCAATCCAGAACTACAATGCCGCACTCTGCCTGCCCTACAGAAGTAAAACATTGCCATCAGGGCTACCCCGAAACCCCAAATGAGGATCAACCTGCACGCCATTCAGCTGTACCCCAAACATATAGGCTGACCTGGGCACTATTTCCCCTTCTGACCCAGCCTGAGCCTGGACCTCCTGGTCCCACCCAGACAGCTGGCCGCACACTGAGCACATCGGACCCGCCATGGCCTTAGGTCGTCATCTCTTCCCAACTGCGGTTTTCAGGCTCCAGAACCTAGACCTTATCTCCAACCACTGCCCAGGGTTGAAAATGATGCAGAAATCAGAACTCTTTCCCCATGGCAAGAAACCTTGTGCTCGGCATGTTGTCCAACGTTCAGTGTAGTTGAAACAAGCGTGGCCCATGTGGCCCAGCCCATGCTTGCGGGCCACATTGGTCACAAACACACATTGTGACCCTCAGCCTGAGCCCAGTCCTCAGGTAAGGCCTCTCAGGGCCTATATGAAGAGACAGCATATTGGGCTTGCCATGCCCCTAGGCCCCAATTTTTAACCGTAGTTCGGGTTGTCCCTTCACTCTTCCCCAGGGCTCTGCTTTGGAATTCCTCTTTTGGTGGGACACCTGAGGTAACAAACCTGAAAGGAGTCCTCCCATCCCACAGATTGACGAAAAACAATTGGGATCGGGCCAAATCCACAGAGAGGAAGATTCGTCCATGGCCCATGAGACCTCCCTAACATTCCACGGCCATCGCTGAAACAAAATCCAGAGACAAAAGCCTGAGCAAGCGCCTCAGACTCGCTCATTCTTCATATCCTGAAGAGTTCTTCTCATGGTTTGTAGATCGGGCGTGCCATACCTACGTCCCCAAACTTAAGCTGAGTTTGTGTTTTCAGTCTTCTGTCCTCAAAGTCCTGGGCCACACTCCCTCCAGGCTGGGGCCCCTGGAGCCACACATTAGGACTGCACCCACCCAATCCATGGGAATTCTGCCCATTCCATTGTCAAAAATCGTACAAATTAGGAGAACCCTCCAAAGTCCCTGAGGCCATCCCAATAGTGTAGATCGCCCGGGACAAAAAAGGGCGGTTGATACCAGCTGAGCATCTTCCTCCACTCATCTACCTCCACTCATACCAAGAAGATTGAACCAGACAGGACCCGAGGCCATTATCGGATCCATTGCTTTGGTTTACAGGCATGTCTCCTCAAAAGCCTGGATTCCAATACCAGCAGAGGGGATTTCTTGAGGCACCCATCAGAACAAATCTCGTCTCCACAAGGAAACTTTTGCATGGGAGCTATGCCAAAGCTTAGGAGAATACTTCAGGGTCCCGGTGCCACCTCCCCATTCCAAGGCCCTCATGGACACAAACACACGTTAGGACCCATCCTCTGGAAAGTGCATTTCAACTCAGCCACCCCGGTTGCTCCCGCAGATCCATTAGATCTAAACTGTCTTGTTGCTAGGAGACAATTGGAAGGCGAGGCGACCTTCCCAGGCATCCATCCTGGAACAGTGTTCTGGAGTCATTCCATATGGGATGTCCTGGAGCTGTCCAACAGGTCTCATTTGTCCTGCAGAAGGTATCCTTGAAGGGGGCATCCCACATCTCCCAACGTGGAAAACCTCCATGGCCTCGAGATTCCGCTCCCTTCATGAAGGGGCCGTCATGCACAGAAACTCCAACCTGAGCCAACGTCGGATCCTCGCCCTGACTTCAGATGCATGAGATATTGGTTCAGATCTGCAGGGGGTACCTGCCGTGCCCTCACCCTGAATCCGAAGACTAGCTTGTGTTCTCAGACTTCCGTCCTCACTCTCCTGGCCCCGAAGCCCTCAAGTTTGGCAATTCCAGACCGACAATGAAGCACTCTGCCGGCCCTCTAGAAAAAATGTATTGCCTAATGAGCTGCCCAGGCAGCTTAAATGAGGATAAACCTACACGGCACTCGAATGTACCCAAATTATATAGTCTAACCTGGCCACTAATGCACTGTCTGACACAACCTGAGCCCGGACCTGCTGACCAACACCCAGACAGCTGACCGCACCCTGAGCACATCAGACCCGCCATGGCCTTAGGTCATCATCTCTTCCCTACCTCAGTTTTCAGGCTTCAGAATCTAGTTCTTATCTCCAATCACTGCCCACGGGTGACTGTGATGCAGAAATCAGAACTCTTCCTGACCCATGGCAAGAAACCTTGTGTTTGGCATGTTGTCCAACGTTCAGTGTAGGAGAAACCAGCATTCACCCTGAGGCCCCGCCCATTCTTGAGTGCGACGAGAGCATAAACACGCATTGTGACCTCAGCGTGAGTCCTGTCCTCTAGTAAGTCCTCTCAGGGGCTGGACCATTAGATGTCATAATGGGCTTGACATGTCCCTAGTCCCCAATTTTTAACCAGATTTCTGGTTGTCCAGTCGCCCCACCCCAGGGCTCTACTCTGGAATCCCTCATTTGGTGGGACATCTGAGGTTGAAAAACAAAATGAATAAATCGACAACAACAACAAAAAAACGGACTTCTTCCATCCCCAGAATGACCGCAAACTCTTTGGACAGGACCGAACCCCCAGAGAGTAAGACTCGTCCATTTCCCATGAAGTCACCCGGCAATTTCACGACCATGAGTGACACGATATCCAGAGACAAAAACTTGAGCAAGAGCCTCACACTCGCTTTTTTTTTCATATCCCGAAGTGTTCTCCTCATGGTCTGTAGATCAGTCCTGCTATACCTATGACCCAAAACATAAGCCGAGTTTGTGTTTTCAGACAACTGTCCAAACAGCTCTGGCCTACACACCCTACAGGCTCAGGGCCCTGGAGCCAAACCTGAGGACTGTACTTGCCCTCTCCAAGGGAATTGTATGTGCCCATTCCAATGGCCACAACCCTACTAGTAGGATAACCTCCAAAGTCCCTGAGGCCATCCCAAGAGTTGTGGCTTCCCAGGACAAACAGGGGCAATCTGAGCCCATCTGAGCACCTACCTGCACTCAGACCCGTAGACTGATGTCCCCAGAGGTAAAAAGGAACGAACAGGCCCCTAGGCACTAATCGGATCCATTGCTTTGGTTTCCAGGCATCTCTCCTCAGAGGCCTGGATTTCAATACCAGCATATGGCTGTTTCTTGAGTCACCCATCAGAACAAATCTCATCTACACATGGGAAACATGCACGTTGGAGCTGTGTCAAAGCCTCCTTTTAGGAGAACCCTTCAGGGCCCCAGGGCCACCGCTTCATTCCAAGGTCTCCATAGACACAAAAACATATTAGGACACTTCCACAGGAGAGTCCATTTCAACTCAGCCTCCTCGGTTGCCCCCCACATCCAGCAGATCTAACCTGTCTTGTTGCTTGGAGACAATTGGAATGCGAGGTGGGCTACCCAGCCATCCATCCTTAGAACCCTGCTCGGAATCGTTGGCCTGGAGCCAACCAACAGGTCTCAATTGTCCTGCAGAAGAATCTTTGCAGTTTGGAGCTTCTCACAACTCCCATCGTGGGAAAACCCCCATGTCCTCGTGATCCAACCCCCTTCAAGAAAGGGCCATCAGGGCAGAAAGTCCAACCTGAGCGAACGTCTGATCCTTGCCCTGACTTCAGATGCACGAGATCTCGATTGAGGTCTGTAGATTGTGCCTGCCATATCCTCACCCAGAAACCTAGGCCTAGCTTGGGTTCTCAGACTCCGTCCTCAGACTACTGGCCCACAAGCCCTCCAGTTGGGCAATCCAGAACTACAATGCCGCACTCTGCCTGCCCTACAGAAGTAAAACATTGCCCTCAGGGCTACCCCGAAACCCCAAATGAGGATCAACCTGCACGCCATTCAGCTGTACCCCAATCATATAGGCTGACCTGGGCACTATTTCCCCTTCTGACCCAGCCTGAGCCTGGACCTCCTGGTCCCACCCAGACAGCTGGCCGCACACTGAGCACATCGGACCCGCCATGGCCTTAGGTCGTCATCTCTTCCCAACTGCGGTTTTCAGGCTCCAGAACCTAGACCTTATCTCCAACCACTGCCCAGGGTTGAAAATGATGCAGAAACCAGAACTCTTTCCGCATGGCAAGAAACCTTGTGGTTGGCATGTTGTCCAACTTTCGGTGTAGTTGAAACAAGCGTGGCCCATGTGGCCCAGCCCATGCTTGCGGGCCACATTGGTCACAAACACACATTGTGACCCTCAGCCTGAGCAGAGTCCTCAGGTAAGGCCTCTCAGGGCCTATATGAAGAGACAGCATATTGGGCTTGCCATGCCCCTAGGCCCCAATTTTTAACCATAGTTCGGCTTGTCCCTTCACTCTTCCCCAGGGCTCTGCTTTGGAATTCCTCTTACGGTGGGACACCAGAGGTAACAAACCTGAAAGGAGTCCTCCCATCCCACAGATTGACGAAAAACAATTGGGATCGGTCCAAAACGCAGAGATGAAGATTCGTCCATGGCACATGAGCCCTCCCCAACATTCCACGGCCATCGCTGAAACAAAATCTAGAGACAAAAGCCTGAGCAAGCGCCTCAGACTCGCTCATTCTTCATATCCTGAAGAGTTCTTCTCATGGTTTGTAGATCGGGCGTGCCATACCTACGTCCCCAAACTTAAGCTGAGTTTGTGTTTTCAGTCTTCTGTCCTCAAAGTCCTGGGCCACACTCCCTCCAGGCTGGGCCCCTGGAGACACACATTAGGTTGCCCCCACCCAATCCATGGGAATTCTGCCCATTCCATTGTCAAAAATCGTACAAATTAGAAGAACCCTCCAAAGTCCCTGAGGCCATCCCAATAGTGTAGGTCGCCTGGGACAAAAAAGGGCGGTTGATACCGGCTGAGCATCTACCTCCACTCATCTACCTCCACTCATACCAAGAAGATTGAACCAGACAGGACCCGAGGCCATTATCGGATCCATTGCTTTGGTTTACAGGCATGTCTCCTCAAAAGCCTGGATTCCTATACCAGCAGAGGGGATTTCCTGAGGCACCCATCAGAACAAATCTCGTCTCCACAGGGAAACTTGTGCATGGGAGCTATGCCAAAGCTTAGGAGAATACTTCAGGGTCCCGGTGCCACCTCCCTATTCCAAGGCCCTCATGGACACAAACACACGTTAGGACCCATCCTCTGGAAAGTGCATTTCAACTCAGCCACCCCGGTTGCTCCCGCAGATCCATTAGATCTAAACTGTCTTGTTGCTAGGAGACAATTGGAAGGCGAGGCGGACTGCCCAGGCATCCATCCTGGAACAGTGCTCTGGAGTCATTCCATATGGGATGTCCTGGAGCTGTCCAACAGGTCTCAATTGTCCCGCAGAAGGAATCCTTGATGGGGGCATCCCACAACTCCCAACGTGGAAAAACTCCATGGCCTCGAGATTCCGCTCCCTTCATGAAGGGGCCGTCATGCACAGAAACTCCAACCTGAGCCAACGTCGGATCCTCGCCCTGACTTCAGATGCATGAGATATTGGTTCAGATCTGCAGGGGGTACCTGCCGTGCCCTCACCCTGAATCCGAAGTCTAGCTTGTGTTCTCAGACTTCCGTCCTCACTCTCCTGGCCCCGAAGCCCTCATGTTTGGCAATTCCGGACCGACAATGAAGCACTCTGCCTGCCCTCTAGAAAAAATATATTGCCTAATGAGCTGCACAGGCATCTTAAATGAAGATAAACCTACAGGGCACTCGAATGTACCCAAATTATATAGTCTAACCTGGGCACTAATGCACTGTCTGACACAACCTGAGCCCGGACCTGCTGACCAACACCCAGACAACTGACTACACCCTGAGCACATCAGACCCGCCATGGCCTTAGGTCATCATCTCTTCCCTACCTCAGTTTTCAGGCTTCAGAACCTAGACCTTATCTCCAATCACTGCCCACGGGTGACTGTGATGCAGAAATCAGAACTCTTCCTGACCCATGGCAAGAACCCTTGTGGTTGGCATGTTGTCCAACGTTCAGTGTAGGAGAAACCAGCATTCACCCTGAGGCCCCACCCATTCTTGAGTGCGACGAGAGCATAAACACGCATTGTGACCTCAGCGTGAGTCCTGTCCTCAAGTAAGTCCTCTCAGTGGCTGGACCATAAGATGTCATAATGGGCTTGACATGTCCTTAGTCCCCAATTTTTAACCAGATTTCTGGTTGTCCAGTCGCCCCACCCCAGGGCTCTACTCTGGAATCCCTCATTTGGTGGGACATCTGAGGTTGAAAAACAAAATGAAACAAATCGACAACAACAACAAAAAAAAGGACTTCTTCCATCCCCAGAATGACCCCAAACTCTTTGGACGGGACCGAACCCCCAGAGAGTAAGACTCGTCCATTTCCCATGAAGTCACCCGGCAATTTCACGACCATGAGTGACACGATATCCAGAGACAAAAACTTGAGCAAGAGCCTCACACTCGCCCTTTTTTCATATCCCGAAGAGTTCTCCTCATGGTGTGTAGATCAGTCCTGCCATACGTATGACCCAAAACATAAGCCGACTTTGTGTTTTCAGACAACTGTCCAAACAGCTCTGGCCTACACACCCTACAGGCTCAGGGCCCTGGAGCCAAACCTGAGGACTGTACTTGCCCTCTCCAAGGGAATTGTATGTGCCCATTCCAATGGCCAAAACCCTACTAATAGGATAACCTCCAAAGTCCCTGAGGCCATCCCAAGAGTTGTGGCTTCCCAGGACAAACAGGGGCAATCTGAGCCCATCTGAGCACCTACCTGCACTCAGACCCGTAGACTGATGTCCCCAGAGGTAAAAAGGAACGAACAGGCCCCTAGGCACTAATCGGATCCATTGCTTTGGTTTCCAGGCATCTCTCCTCAGAGGCCTGGATTTCAATACCAGCATATGGCTGTTTCTTGACTCACCCATCAGAACAAATCTCATCTACACATGGGAAACATGCACGTTGGAGCTGTGTCAAAGCCTCTGTTTAGGAGAACCCTTCAGGGCCCCAGGGCCACCGCTTCATTCCAAGGTCTCCATAGACACAAAAACATATTAGGACACATCCACAGGAGAGTCCATTTCAACTCAGCCTCCTCGGTTGCCCCCCACATCCAGCAGATCTAACCTGTCTTGTTGCTTGGAGACAATTGGAATGCGAGGTGGGCTACCCAGCCATCCATCCTTAGAATTCTGCTCGGAATTGTTGGCCTGGAGCCAACCAACAGGTCTCAATTGTCCTGCAGAAGAATCTTTGCAGTTTGGAGCTTCTCACAACTCCCATCGTGGGAAAACCCCCATGTCCTCGTGATCCAACCCCCTTCAAGAAAGGGCCATCAGGGCAGAAAGTCCAACCTGAGCGATCGTCTGATCCTTGCCCTGACTTCAGATGCACGAGATCTCGATTGAGGTCTGTAGATTGTGCCTGCCATATCCTCACCCAGAAACCTAGGCCTAGCTTGGGTTCTCAGACTCCGTCCTCAGACTACTGGCCCACAAGCCCTCCAGTTTGGCAATCCAGAACTACAATGCCGCACTCTGCCTGCCCTACAGAAGTAAAACATTGCCCTCAGGGCTACCCCGAAACCCCAAATGAGGATCAACCTGCACGCCATTCGGCTGTACCCCAAACATATAGGCTGACCTGGGCACTATTTCCCCTTCTGACCCAGCCTGAGCCTGGATCTCCTTGTCCCACCCAGACAGCTGGCCGCACACTGAGCACATCGGACCCGCCATGGCCTTAGGTCGTCATCTATTCCCAACTGCGGTTTTCAGGCTCCAGAACCTAGACCTTATCTCCAAACACTGCCCAGGGTTGAAAATGATGCAGAAATCAGAACTCTTTCCCCATGGCAAGAAACCTTGTGCTTGGCATGTTGTCCAACGTTCAGTGTAGTTGAAACAAGCGTGGCCCATGAGGCCCAGCCCATGCTTGCGGGCCACATTGGTCACAAACACACATTGTGACCCTCAGCCTGAGCCCAGTCCTCAGGTAAGGCCTCTCAGGGCCTATATGAAGAGACAGCATATTGAGCTTGCCATGCCCCTAGGCACCAATTTTTAACCGTAGTTCGGGTTGTCCCTTCACTCTTCCACAGGGCTCTGCTTTGGAATTCCTCTTTTGGTGGGACACCTGAGGTAACAAACCTGAAAGGAGTCCTCCCATCCCACAGATTGACGAAAAACAATTGGGATCGGGCCAAATCCACAGAGAGGAAGATTCGTCCATGGCCCATGAGACCTCCCCAACATTCCACGGCCATCGCTGAAACAAAATCCAGAGACAAAAGCCTGAGCAAGCGCCTCAGACTCGCTCATTCTTCATATCCTGAAGAGTTCTTCTCATGGTTTGTAGATCGGACGTGCCATACCTACGTCCCCAAACTTAAGCTGAGTTTGTGTTTTCAGTCTTCTGTCCTCAAAGTCCTGGGCCACACTCCCTCCAGGCTGGGGCCCCTGGAGCCACACATTAGGACTGCCTCCACCCAATCCATGGGAATTCTGCCCATTCCATTGTCAAAAATCGTACAAATTAGGAGAACCCTCCAAAGTCCCTGAGGCCATCCCAATATTGTAGGTCACCCGGGACATAAAGGGCGGTTGATACCAGCTGAGCATCTACCTCCACTCATCGACCTCCACTCATACCAAGAAGATTGAACCAGACAGGACCCGAGGCCATTATCGGATCCATTGCTTTGGTTTACAGGCATGTCTCCTCAAAAGCCTGGATTCCAATACCAGCAGAGGGGATTTCCTGAGGCACCCATCAGAACAAATCTCGTCTACACAAGGAAACTTTTGCATGGGAGCTATGCCAAAGCTTAGGAGAATACTTCAGGGTCCCGGTGCCACCTCCCCATTCCAAGGCCCTCATGGACACAAACACACGTTAGGACCCATCCTCTGGAAAGTGCATTTCAACTCAGCCACCCCGGTTGCTCCCGCAGATCCATTAGATCTAAACTGTCTTGTTGCTAGGAGACAATTGGAAGGCGTGGCGGACTTCCCAGGCATCCATCCTGGAACAGTGCTCTGGAGTCATTCCATATGGGATGTCCTGGAGCTGTCCAACAGGTCTCAATTGTCCCGCAGAAGGAATCCTTGAAGGGGGCATCCCACATCTCCCAACGTGGAAAACCTCCATGGCCTCGAGATTCCGCTCCCTTCATGAAGGGGCCGTCATGCACAGAAACTCCAACCTGAGCCAACGTCGGATCCTCGCCCTGTCTTCGGATGCATGAGATATTGGTTCAGATCTGCAGGGGGTACTTGCCGTGCCCTCACCCTGAATCCGAAGACTAGCTTGTGTTCTCAGACTTCCGTCCTCACTCTCCTGGCCCCGAAGCCCTCAAGTTTGGCAATTCCGGACCGACAATGAAGCACTCTGCCTGCCCTCTAGAAAAAATGTATTGCCTAATGAGCTGCCCAGGCAGCTTAAATGAGGATAAACCTACACGGCACTCGAATGTACCCAAATTATATAGTCTAACCTGGGCACTAATGCACTGTCTGACACAACCTGAGCCCGGACCTGCTGACCAACACCCAGACAGCTGACCGCACCCTGAGCACATCAGACCCGCCATGGCCTTAGGTCATCATCTCTTCCCTACCTCAGTTTTTAGGCTTCAGAACCTAGACCTTATCTCCAATCACTGCCCACGGGTGACTGTGATGCAGAAATCAGAACTCTTCCTGACCCATGGCAAGAAACCTTGTGGTTGGCATGTTGTCCAACGTTCAGTGTAGGAGAAACCAGCTTCACCCTGAGGCCCCGCCCATTCTTGAGTGCGACGAGAGCATAAACACGCATTGTGACCTCAGCGTGAGTCCTGTCCTCTAGTATGTCCTCTCAGTGGCTGGACCATTAGATGTCATAATGGGCTTGACATGTCCCTAGTCCCCAATTTTTAACCAGATTTCTGGTTGTCCAGTCGCCCCACCCCAGGGCTCTACTCTGGAATCCCTCATTTGGTGGGACATCTGAGGTTGAAAAACAAAATGAATAAATCGACAACAACAACAAAAAAACGGACTTCTTCCATCCCCAGAATGACCCCAAACTCTTTGGACGGGACCGAACCCCCAGAGAGTAAGACTCGTCCATTTCCCATGAAGTCACCCGGCAATTCACGACCATGAGTGACACGATATCCAGAGACAAAAACTTGAGCAAGAGCCTCACACTCGCCCTTTTTTCATATCCCGAAGTATTCTCCTCATGGTCTGTAGACAAGTCCTGCCATACCTATGACCCAAAACATAAGCCGAGTTTGTGTTTTCAGACAACTGTCCAAACAGCTCTGGCCTACACACCCTACAGGCTCAGGGCCCTGGAGCCAAACCTGAGGACTGTACTTGCCCTCTCCAAGGGAATTGTATGTGCCCATTCCAATGGCCACAACCCTACTAATAGGATAACCTCCAAAGTCCCTGAGGCCATCCCAAGAGTTGTGGCTTCCCAGGACAAACAGGGGCAATCTGAGCCCATCTGAGCACCTACCTGCACTCAGACCCGTAGACTGATGTCTCCAGAGGAAAAAAGGAACGAACAGGCCCCTAGGCACTAATCGGATCCATTGCTTTGGTTTCCAGGCATCTCTCCTCAGAGGCCTGGATTTCAATACCAGCATATGGCTGTTTCTTGACTCACCCATCAGAACAAATCTCATCTACACATGGGAAACATGCACGTTGGAGCTGTGTCAAAGCCTCTGTTTAGGAGAACCCTTCAGGGCCCCAGGGCCACCGCTTCATTCCAAGGTCTCCATAGACACAAAAACATATTAGGACACATCCACAGGAGAGTCCATTTCAACTCAGCCTCCTCGGTTGCCCCCCACATCCAGCAGATCTAACCTGTCTTGTTGCTTGGAGACAATTGGAATGCGAGGTGGGCTACCCAGCCATCCATCCTTAGAACCCTGCTCGGAATCGTTGGCCTGGAGCCAACCAAAGGTCTCAATTGTCCTGCAGAAGAATCTTTGCAGTTTGGAGATTCTCACAACTCCCATCGTGGGAAAACCCCCATGTCCTCGTGATCCAACCCCCTTCAAGAAAGGGCCATCAGGGCAGAAAGTCCAACCTGAGCGATCGTCTGATCCTTGCCCTGACTTCAGATGCACGAGATCTCGATTGAGGTCTGTAGATTGTGCCTGCCATATCCTCACCCAGAAACCTAGGCCTAGCTTGGGTTCTCAGACTGCGTCCTCAGACTACTGGCCCACAAGCCCTCCAGTTGGGCAATCCAGAACTACAATGCCGCACTCTGCCTGCCCTACAGAAGTAAAACATTGCCCTCAGGGCTACCCCGAAACCCCAAATGAGGATCAACCTGCACGCCATTCGGCTGTACCCCAATCATATAGGCTGACCTGGGCACTGTTTCCCCTTCTGACCCAGCCTGAGCCTGGACCTCCTGGTCCCACCCAGACAGCTGGCCGCACACTGAGCACATCGGACCCGCCATGGCCTTAGGTCGTCATCTCTTCCCAACTGCGGTTTTCAGGCTCCAGAACCTACACCTTATCTCCAACCACTGCCCAGGGTTGAAAATGATGCAGAAACCAGAACTCTTTCCCCATGGCAAGAAACCTTGTGGTTGGCATGTTGTCCAACGTTCGGTGTAGTTGAAACAAGCGTGGCCCATGTGGCCCAGCCCATGCTTGCGGGCCACATTGGTCACAAACACACATTGGGACCCTCAGCCTGAGCCCAGTCCTCAGGTAAGGCCTCTCAGGGCCTATATGAAGAGACAGCATATTGGGCTTGCCATGCCCCTAGGCCCCAATTTTTAACCATAGTTCGGCTTGTCCCTTCACTCTTCCCCAGGGCTCTGCTTTGGAATTCCTCTTTTGGTGGGACACCAGAGGTAACAAACCTGAAAGGAGTCCTCCCATCCCACAGATTGACGAAAAACAATTGGGATCGGTCCAAAACGCAGAGAGGAAGATTCGTCCATGGCACATGAGCCCTCCCCAACATCCACGGCCATCGCTGAAACAAAATCTAGAGACAAAAGCCTGAGCAAGCGCCTCAGACTCGCTCATTCTTCATATCCTGAAGAGTTCTTCTCATGGTTTGTAGATCGGGCGTGCCATACCTACGTCCCCAAACTTAAGCTGAGTTTGTGTTTTCAGTCTTCTGTCCTCAAAGTCCTGGGCCACACTCCCTCCAGGCTGGGCCCCTGGAGACACACATTAGGTTGCCCCCACCCAATCCATGGGAATTCTGCCCATTCCATTGTCAAAAATCGTACAAATTAGGAGAACCCTCCAAAGTCCCTGAGGCCATCCCAATAGTGTAGGTCGCCCGGGACAAAAAAGGGCGGTTGATACCGGCTGAGCATCTACCTCCACTCATCTACCTCCACTCATACCAAGAAGATTGAACCAGACAGGACCCGAGGCCATTATCGGATCCATTGCTTTGGTTTACAGGCATGTCTCCTCAAAAGCCTGGATTCCTATACCAGCAGAGGGGATTTCCTGAGGCACCCATCAGAACAAATCTCGTCTCCACAGGGAAACTTGTGCATGGGAGCTATGCCAAAGCTTAGGAGAATACTTCAGGGTCCCGGTGCCACCTCCCTATTCCAAGGCCCTCATGGACACAAACACACGTTAGGACCCATCCTCTGGAAAGTGCATTTCAACTCAGCCACCCCGGTTGCTCCCGCAGATCCATTAGATCTAAACTGTCTTGTTGCTAGGAGACAATTGGAAGGCGAGGCGGACTGCCCAGGCATCCATCCTGGAACAGTGCTCTGGAGTCATTCCATATGGGATGTCCTGGAGCTGTCCAACAGGTCTCAATTGTCCCGCAGAAGGAATCCTTGATGGGGGCATCCCACAACTCCCAACGTGGAAAACCTCCATGGCCTCGAGATTCCGCTCCCTTCATGAAGGGGCCGTCATGCACAGAAACTCCAACCTGAGCCAACGTCGGATCCTCGCCCTGACTTCAGATGCATGAGATATTGGTTCAGATCTGCAGGGGGTACCTGCCGTGCCCTCACCCTGAATCCGAAGTCTAGCTTGTGTTCTCAGACTTCCGTCCTCACTCTCCTGGCCCCGAAGCCCTCATGTTTGGCAATTCCGGACCGACAATGAAGCACTCTGCCTGCCCTCTAGAAAAAATATATTGCCTAATGAGCTGCACAGGCATCTTAAATGAAGATAAACCTACAGGGCACTCGAATGTACCCAAATTATATAGTCTAACCTGGGCACTAATGCACTGTCTGACACAACCTGAGCCCGGACCTGCTGACCAACACCCAGACAGCTGACTGCACCCTGAGCACATCAGACCCGCCATGGCCTTAGGTCATCATCTCTTCCCTACCTCAGTTTTCAGGCTTCAGAACCTAGACCTTATCTCCAATCACTGCCCACGGGTGACTGTGATGCAGAAATCAGAACTCTTCCTGACCCATGGCAAGAACCCTTGTGGTTGGCATGTTGTCCAACGTTCAGTGTAGGAGAAACCAGCATTCACCCTGAGGCCCCGCCCATTCTTAAGTGCGACGAGAGCATAAACACGCATTGTGACCTAAGCGTGAGTCCTGTCCTCTAGTAAGTCCTCTCAGTGGCTGGACCATAAGATGTCATAATGGGCTTGACATGTCCTTAGTCCCCAATTTTTAACCAGATTTCTGGTTGTCCAGTCGCCCCACCCCAGGGCTCTACTCTGGAATCCCTCATTTGGTGGGACATCTGAGGTTGAAAAACAAAATGAAACAAATCGACAACAACAACAAAAAAACGGACTTCTTCCATCCCCAGAATGACCGCAAACTCTTTGGACGGGACCGAACCCCCAGAGAGTAAGACTCGTCCATTTCCCGTGAAGTCACCCGGCAATTTCACGACCATGAGTGACACGATATCCAGAGACACAAACTTGAGCAAGAGCCTCACACTCGCCCTTTTTTCATATCCCGAAGTGTTCTCCTCATGGTCTGTAGATCAGTCCTGCCATACCTATGACCCAAAACATAAGCCGAGTTTGTGTTTTCAGACAACTGTCCAAACAGCTCTGGCCTACACACCCTACAGGCTCAGGGCCCTGGAGCCAAACCTGAGGACTGTACTTGCCCTCTCCAAGGGAATTGTATGTGCCCATTCCAATGGCCAAAACCCTACTAATAGGATAACCTCCAAAGTCCCTGAGGCCATCCCAAGAGTTGTGGCTTCCCAGGACAAACAGGGGCAATCTGAGCCCATCTGAGCACCTACCTGCACTCAGACCCGTAGACTGATGTTCCCAGAGGTAAAAAGGAACGAACAGGCCCCTAGGCACTAATCGGATCCATTGCTTTGGTTTCCAGGCATCTCTCCTCAGAGGCCTGGATTTCAATACCAGCATATGGCTGTTTCTTGACTCACCCATCAGAACAAATCTCATCTACACATGGGAAACATGCACGTTGGAGCTGTGTCAAAGCCTCTGTTTAGGAGAACCCTTCAGGGCCCCAGGGCCACCGCTTCATTCCAAGGTCTCCATAGACACAAAAACATATTAGGACACATCCACAGGAGAGTCCATTTCAACTCAGCCTCCTCGGTTGCCCCCCACATCCAGCAGATCTAACCTGTCTTGTTGCTTGGAGACAATTGGAATGCGAGGTGGGCTACCCAGCCATCCATCCTTAGAATTCTGCTCGGAATTGTTGGCCTGGAGCCAACCAACAGGTCTCAATTGTCCTGCAGAAGAATCTTTGCAGTTTGGAGCTTCTCACAACTCCCATCGTGGGAAAACCCCCATGTCCTCGTGATCCAACCCCCTTCAAGAAAGGGCCATCAGGGCAGAAAGTCCAACCTGAGCGATCGTCTGATCCTTGCCCTGACTTCAGATGCACGAGATCTCGATTGAGGTCTGTAGATTGTGCCTGCCATATCCTCACCCAGAAACCTAGGCCTAGCTTGGGTTCTCAGACTCCGTCCTCAGACTACTGGCCCACAAGCCCTCCAGTTGGGCAATCCAGAACTACAATGCCGCACTCTGCCTGCCCTACAGAAGTAAAACATTGCCCTCAGGGCTACCCCAAAACCCCAAATGAGGATCAACCTGCACGCCATTCGGCTGTACCCCAAACATATAGGCTGACCTGGGCACTATTTCCCCTTCTGACCCAGCCTGAGCCTGGATCTCCTTGTCCCACCCAGACAGCTGGCCGCACACTGAGCACATCGGACCCGCCATGGCCTTAGGTCGTCATCTCTTCCCAACTGCGGTTTTCAGGCTCCAGAACCTAGACCTTATCTCCAACCACTGCCCAGGGTTGAAAATGATGCAGAAATCAGAACTCTTTCCCCATGGCAAGAAACCTTGTGCTTGGCATGTTGTCCAACGTTCAGTGTAGTTGAAACAAGCGTGGCCCATGAGGCCCAGCCCATGCTTGCGGGCCACATTGGTCACAAACACACATTGTGACCCTCAGCCTGAGCCCAGTCCTCAGGTAAGGCCTCTCAGGGCCTATATGAAGAGACAGCATATTGGGCTTGCCATGCCCCTAGGCACCAATTTTTAACCGTAGTTCGGGTTGTCCCTTCACTCTTCCACAGGGCTCTGCTTTGGAATTCCTCTTTTGGTGGGACACCTGAGGTAACAAACCTGAAAGGAGTCCTCCCATCCCACAGATTGACGAAAAACAATTGGGATCGGGCCAAATCCACAGAGAGGAAGATTCGTCCATGGCCCATGAGACCTCCCCAACATTCCACGGCCATCGCTGAAACAAAATCCAGAGACAAAAGCCTGAGCAAGCGCCTCAGACTCGCTCATTCTTCATATCCTGAAGAGTTCTTCTCATGGTTTGTAGATCGGACGTGCCATACCTACGTCCCCAAACTTAAGCTGAGTTTGTGTTTTCAGTCTTCTGTCCTCAAAGTCCTGGGCCACACTCCCTCCAGGCTGGGGCCCCTGGAGCCACACATTAGGACTGCCTCCACCCAATCCATGGGAATTCTGCCCATTCCATTGTCAAAAATCGTACAAATTAGGAGAACCCTCCAAAGTCCCTGAGGCCATCCCAATATTGTAGGTCACCCGGGACATAAAGGGCGGTTGATACCAGCTGAGCATCTACCTCCACTCATCGACCTCCACTCATACCAAGAAGATTGAACCAGACAGGACCCGAGGCCATTATCGGATCCATTGCTTTGGTTTACAGGCATGTCTCCTCAAAAGCCTGGATTCCAATACCAGCAGAGGGGATTTCCTGAGGCACCCATCAGAACAAATCTCGTCTACACAAGGAAACTTTTGCATGGGAGCTATGCCAAAGCTTAGGAGAATACTTCAGGGTCCCGGTGCCACCTCCCCATTCCAAGGCCCTCATGGACACAAACACACGTTAGGACCCATCCTCTGGAAAGTGCATTTCAACTCAGCCACCCCGGTTGCTCCCGCAGATCCATTAGATCTAAACTGTCTTGTTGCTAGGAGACAATTGGAAGGCGTGGCGGACTTCCCAGGCATCCATCCTGGAACAGTGCTCTGGAGTCATTCCATATGGGATGTCCTGGAGCTGTCCAACAGGTCTCAATTGTCCCGCAGAAGGAATCCTTGAAGGGGGCATCCCACATCTCCCAACGTGGAAAACCTCCATGGCCTCGAGATTCCGCTCCCTTCATGAAGGGGCCGTCATGCACAGAAACTCCAACCTGAGCCAACGTCGGATCCTCGCCCTGTCTTCGGATGCATGAGATATTGGTTCAGATCTGCAGGGGGTACTTGCCGTGCCCTCACCCTGAATCCGAAGACTAGCTTGTGTTCTCAGACTTCCGTCCTCACTCTCCTGGCCCCGAAGCCCTCAAGTTTGGCAATTCCGGACCGACAATGAAGCACTCTGCCTGCCCTCTAGAAAAAATGTATTGCCTAATGAGCTGCCCAGGCAGCTTAAATGAGGATAAACCTACACGGCCACTCGAATGTACCCAAATTATATAGTCTAACCTGGGCACTAATGCACTGTCTGACACAACCTGAGCCCGGACCTGCTGACCAACACCCAGACAGCTGACCGCACCCTGAGCACATCAGACCCGCCATGGCCTTAGGTCATCATCTCTTCCCTACCTCAGTTTTTAGGCTTCAGAACCTAGTTCTTATCTCCAATCACTGCCCACGGGTGACTGTGATGCAGAAATCAGAACTCTTCCTGACCCATGGCAAGAAACCTTGTGGTTGGCATGTTGTCCAACGTTCAGTGTAGGAGAAACCAGCTTCACCCTGAGGCCCCGCCCTTCTTGAGTGCGACGAGAGCATAAACACGCATTGTGACCTCAGCGTGAGTCCTGTCCTCTAGTATGTCCTCTCAGTGGCTGGACCATTAGATGTCATAATGGGCTTGACATGTCCCTAGTCCCCAATTTTTAACCAGATTTCTGGTTGTCCAGTCGCCCCACCCCAGGGCTCTACTCTGGAATCCCTCATTTGGTGGGACATCTGAGGTTGAAAAACAAAATGAATAAAATCGACAACAACAACAAAAAAACGGACTTCTTCCATCCCCAGAATGACCCCAAACTCTTTGGACGGGACCGAACCCCCAGAGAGTAAGACTCGTCCATTTCCCATGAAGTCACCCGGCAATTCACGACCATGAGTGACACGATATCCAGAGACAAAAACTTGAGCAAGAGCCTCACACTCGCCCTTTTTTCATATCCCGAAGTATTCTCCTCATGGTCTGTAGACAAGTCCTGCCATACCTATGACCCAAAACATAAGCCGAGTTTGTGTTTTCAGACAACTGTCCAAACAGCTCTGGCCTACACACCCTACAGGTCAGGGCCCCTGGAGCCAAACCTGAGGACTGTACTTGCCCTCTCCAAGGGAATTGTATGTGCCCATTCCAATGCCACAACCCTACTAATACGTTAACTCCAAAGTCCCTGAGGCCATCCCAAGAGTTGTGGCTTCCCAGGACAAACAGGGGCAATCTGAGCCCATCTGAGCACCTACCTTCACTCAGACCCGTAGACTGATGTCTCCAGAGGAAAAAGGAACGAACAGGCCCCTAGGCACTAATCGGATCCATTGCTTTGGTTTCCAGGCATCTCTCCTCAAGAGGCCTGGATTTCAATACCAGCATATGGCTGTTTCTTGACTCACCCATCAGAACAAATCTCATCTACACATGGGAAACATGCACGTTGGAGCTGTGTCAAAGCCTCTGTTTAGGAGAACCCTTCAGGGCCCCAGGGCCACCGCTTCATTCCAAGGTCTCCATAGACACAAAAACATATTAGGACACATCCACAGGAGAGTCCATTTCAACTCAGCCTCCTCGGTTGCCCCCCACATCCAGCAGATCTAACCTGTCTTGTTGCTTGGAGACAATTGGAATGCGAGGTGGGCTACCCAGCCATCCATCCATTAGAACCCTGCTCGGAATCGTTGGCCTGGAGCCAACCAAAGGTCTCAATTGTCCTGCAGAAGAATCTTTGCAGTTTGGAGATTCTCACAACTCCCATCGTGGGAAAAACCCCCATGTCCTCGTGATCCAACCCCCTTCAAGAAAGGGCCATCAGGGCAGAAAGTCAACCTGAGCGATCGTCTGAGCCTTGCCCTGACTTCAGATGCACGAGATCTCGATTGAGGTCTGTAGATTGTGCCTGCCATATCCTCACCAGAACCTAGGCCTAGCTTGGGTTCTCAGACTGCGTCCTCAGACTACTGGCCCACAAGCCCTCCAGTTGGGCAATCCAGAACTACAATGCCGCACTCTGCCTGCCTACAGAAGTAAAACATTGCCCTCAGGGCTACCCCGAAACCCCAAATGAGGATCAACCTGCACGCCATTCGGCTGTACCCCAATCATATAGGCTGACCTGGGCACTGTTTCCCCTTCTGACCCAGCCTGAGCCTGGACCTCCTGGTCCCACCCACACAGCTGGCGCACACTGAGCACATCGGACCCGCCATGGCCTTAGGTCGTCATCTCTTCCCAACTGCGGTTTTCAGGCTCCAGAACCTACACCTTATCTCCAACCACTGCCCAGGGTTGAAAATGATGCAGAACCAGAACTCTTTCCCCATGGCAAGAAACCTTGTGGTTGGCATGTTGTCCAACGTTCGGTGTAGTTGAAACAAGCGTGGCCCATGTGGCCAGCCCATGCTTGCGGGCCACATTGGTCACAAACACACATTGGGACCCTCAGCCTGAGCCCAGTCCTCAGGTAAGGCCTCTCAGGGCCTATATGAAGAGACAGCATATTGGGCTTGCCATGCCCCTAGGCCCCAATTTTTAACCATAGTTCGGCTGTCCCTTCACTC